>NC_092358.1:19977089-20009565 GCF_030848805.1 Temnothorax longispinosus
TATAGATGAATCCAAAGAGCTATCACCTGACAGTTTTTCTGCGCTTTCTGTAAAGTATTCTAAGAAGTCTATTTCTCGTAATAATATTTATTGCAATGTTATCTCATGTACTAAAGTTTTGTGTTGCTTTCTCATAGAGGAAGTTTTGTTTTCGTAAATTTCGTATATGAACCTTTGATTGCATATAAAGTTGGGTTTAGTCAACCAAATTTAAAAGAATTATATATGAAATAGGGGTAAAAGAAACCAAAGAAAAGATTGTTTTTTGAGTTTTTGATGCTAATATGTTAAGAGTGTTTTAAAACGTCAAAATATCGCATTAAAAAAAAATGTCCTATTTATATAATATAATCTACATTTTTTATACTCGTCTTTTTACAAGTAAATAGGTTTTATGTATGCTTAAATGTCTATGGTTTAAGCATACACACACACTTATTAAGTGCAAATGAGAGTCATGAAAATGCTGAGGTCGAAAATAAACGTCAACAATACAGATATAAAGCATGATTATTTTGCAATAACTTTTACGATGCGCCTACACTATGAGTGTTTGAGCACATTTCCATGTTGAGAGAGCCGCGTCTTCAAGAACCTGCCCGTATAATATCGTCGTCTTATGCGGATGCATTTAATTAAGCTAGGGTAAACTCGGGTATGATGGCCATACGGAAAAGATGGCCCATGGCTGTAATTTCTCCAATAATGGCTAAACAGTGCATTTTTGTAGTCATTCTCAAAGATAATCAATATTTACAGTAGTTCATGTGCGTACACTATTTGAAATAACAATATTGTGAATATTATATCATATTTTTACTTTTGACTGCCTGCAAAGTTTTTCATGTGTCCGCTAAAAGCTGTTATAACATTAAATAAATTATAGTTAAGCTGCCGTAATCAACGTTACATACATAATTAAGCTATGTAAATTGTAATTTGACCTATAATTCGTATTTCTATTTTTCACTGATCGAAAATTTTTCTTTTGGTGGAAATGATATCGGCGATGACGGCTATAATGATATCGGTTCTCAATTAGAAGAAATGAATAGAAATTACAAAAAGAATATAAATGTTGAATCCCAAGTGGGAATTAACGCCCTGCGCTGTTTTATAGGCCCCTTCTAGTTTTCCACGATTTAATGTGGGCGCTATGATGGAAATGCCTGGAGTTGTACTGGGTGGTAACGGCAATAATTGCCAGCCCCAATATTGAAAAACTATCTAGGCCCTGGCTCGCAGACCAATGTTGCCTCAAGATATTAAATCTGTCTAGCCGCTATCTGGAAAGAGATAGGGTAAGACTAGGATACCCTATTTTAAAATTAATAATTAAATACTAACAAGGGAACCTCGCGAAGTGTCAAATTCCGATTTTAATATAACTTTGTGTACATACAGACAGGGGTGCTTTCAACCCTTAAAACTGTTTATTGGCACCAACTCCTATTTGCTAAATTCATCTATTTACATAATCTGTATGTACACAAAGTTATATTAAAATTAGAATTTGACACTTCGCGAGGTTTAAATATATATTTTAAATAAATATATATATATATATACATATATATATATATACACATAATATATATATGTATACGTATATATATATATAGTAATCTCAGTTACAACAAGTTACAAAGAAGTAATGAGTTATATTTAATAATATAATCATTTAAGGATCTGATCGTCATTTCTGGCTTTCTTTGATCGATGTAACTGATGATCATCTCAGTCCTTAGCGTTCGTTAAAGTAATGCCTATAGCTGAATATATTTCCTTTTGAGTAATACATTTTCCATGCTTCTCAATAATGTTTACAACAACATCTACACAACATATAACAACATATCAATTATTATGTATAAATCTGTTTATCTCTAAATTAACATAGAATAATTACTATTAATAGTAAAATATAGAGAAAAGTTGTATTTTCTTTCCAAATGCAGTCGGAGATCGGAGTTTCTTTTAGGACAATTTTGGCATTAATTTTCTTTTGTGCTGTGCAAATTAATGCAAGCTCCCTTGTCACTAATTTTTTCATTATGTTTGTGACACTTTTACTGATATTCAATTGTCGATCGACAAAAAAATATAAGAAAGCCTTCTAAACATTAAAAAATATATATAGAAAAAATGTATAGAAAAAGTAACAAAATTAAAAGCAACAAAAAACTTACAAAATCGCGACGGCAAATGTCGTTGATTTTTAACATTTCTTGAAATGCATTTGAATCGTCTTTTGTACGCATTGGAAAGCAGATATTATATTTATCAGTAAATGATTGATTATTTGCGCCAACGTCGTCTTTATAATCACTCCGGATGCTTCGAGCAAGTCTTTCATTTCACGTTGGTTCTTCACTATTTCATCCACATTCACGGAAATCCCTTGAAAACAGTTTATATGATAAGTTGAAACTCTAGAATGCATAAATATCAAACATATCTATTAAATGAAATTAATATTATACAATGATATCATTTAAAGCCAAATACAAATAGCTTCCAAAAAATGTTAAATATTTTTTGTAAATTTTATTAGCTCAATATACTTAAAAGTACACTTCAGAGAACACGTGAGAAATAACAATAATAAAAAATATTGTTTTGAATTTTAAGCTATTATAATCTGAACAAAGTTGTTGATTAGGTCCATATACTCCTAAAGATATTAAATTAATTGTTGATTTATTTATACAAAAATACAGTTTTTAATTAGTCAATATTAACAAATTGTCATGTGTATCAAGATAAAAAATAAAATATTCCAATCTCACTCATTCAGTATACATATACTACAGAGTAGGTCGAGGTTAGTTTTAGACATTTATTATTGTTATACAATTCTACTATATAAAATAAATAAAAATAATATTTATTATTTAAAAGTTAACAATAAATGAAAAGCTTGCTCGCGCGCTTTCGTAATATTAAATGTTCTACGTACGACTTTTGCTTCAGAATTTTGAACGCTCCGTTACGTCTGTTGCTCCTTTTGCTGTTCCAACAAACTTCTGAATTGTCATAGTTGTATGTTTTATTTTCGGAATGACTTTGCCTAAATAAATCCAAAAATGATAATGTATAAAATTTATAATTTTATACAGATTTGTACATATGCACGGAGAGAATTTTTTGTTATATTTTACCTTTAAATTCACTATTTTGAGACAATTTGGCAACCAAGGAATTTTTAAAATATACAAAAGACATTTTACAAACAACGTGATAAACATTACCAAATGGTAAATTTTGAAAAATTATTGAAATTTCCTAGATATATTTTAATAAAATTAATCAAACATATTTTATATTTTAATGTAATAGATATTAATATTTTTTATTCTTGTGGATATTAATCTGAATAGCTCGCATAAAATTCTTGGTGGTACATTTTGTCCCACAACTACCATGATTTCAGGGTACAAGAGAAAATTCTCTCCGTGTGAAAATCGTATGTTGCTTACTCGTATTATTATTAAATTCATATTTTTTTGTTGAATCGTGTAGCTTATCATTAAGCAATTGTAATTGCGATTGTAAACCAATATCTGAAATATGAAGAAAGTTATAATAAACACTATTCTTATAAAAAATTTATAATGTATTTAAGATTTCAATTATTTATTATAAAATACCCTTTGTAAAAAAATATTGGATGTATATATGCTTTTCTGCCTCATCACAAATCAAATCCTCAGCTAAACTAGATGCTTTAAAAATATTACATAACAAAGTTAAAGTTTTATTATACAATAGTAATAAATACTGTTTAACTGGATCTTAAGAAATAAAGATATGTAATTAAATTATTATGCAAAAAAAATCTTACATGATAACAAAATACGATGCCTGGAACACATTAACTGTTTATCCTTCTGTGAAACTTGCTGCTTTGATGCAGTTGTTACTTTTACGTCTTTTCTAACACTTCGGTCGGAAACGGCTAGTTCAAATACTTATAACAATATAAAGAATTCATACATTATAAATATATGTTTAATTTTAATATATAATTTTTATAATTAAATATGATTGCAGACAAATATTTTGTCAAATAAAACTTCTATTTAAAGTATATAAATAAATTATAGAAATTATTATTTTAAAAGCAAAACTGAAATGCAGAAAACGATTACATGCAAGCAAGTTTGATTTAATAAATATATTCAGATCTGAATTATTCTGTTTTTTATAAAACACTCAAGCGAGACAAGATTTTTTATAATAAAAACAGCTGTAGGATATATCATTTAAAGCAAAATATAAAACATTTACATAAAATCGTTTCTATTTAGAGCTGAAATATTTTTAAAATTCATTCTTGTGTTTAAATAAATGAAAATTTACGTCTTTTTTTTCCTGTGGGGCGCGATGTATCTCTTTTGGATTTCTCGGATATTGGAGTTACTGCACTCATAGTGACATTTAAATTTTGCACTTGTTGTTTCAGATTTTAATAAAATTAAAGGAGAACATACTTTCTATGATACTTTATTTGTGTGCAAAATTTCAACCCGGTATCTAAAAAATTGTAGAAGTAGATGAGTGTACAAAAAATCTGCACACACACACACACACACACACACACACACACACACACACACACACACACACACACACACACACACACACGAACGCGCGCACACACACACATACTTCCGGACATTTTCTACTAATATGATTTCTCGACATTTTAGAACATTCTAAATCTATTTCCTTTAAAATCTCGAAAAAAAATTTTTTTACCATTAAAGCTTTCTTTATGAGCAAGCATATTGGTAATTAATAAAACACTATGCTCTAGATTTAAAATAATTATCATGCAATTGATTAGAAATATAATACTCTGTCTGAGAAATTATAATTAATGAAAATTATATTTAATAAGTGTGATATAAAGACCCTCGAAATAAAAATATAAGTAGAAAGGGCTGTAAGGGTCACAACGCGGATCACGGTGCGTTCAGATATAAATGTGATTTATTCCTCGATTTACAAAAATCCAAACGTTTCGGCTCCTGTCCGAGCCATCCTCAGTGGTATAATATTAACATCAAAAATATATATTCTCTCTTAACATGGTGAGTTTACTGTTTCAATTTGACAGAAACTTAGTGAGACTAAAAGGTCCAAATCTGTAACGTAATTAAGAGTTACATCCTTGTCTTAAATTAAAATTCTAGAAAAACTCACCAGTTAGTATAATTCTGGAGAAAAAATACATCGCAGTCAAACCGAATAATAAGAAAATAAGGCAAAGAGAATGATCTGTGCAGAGCGATCTGTAAGACGAGATCCCATCGACACGACGCACAACAAAAGACTGATTCGGTAAACGCACGCAGATAAACGTCTTATAACAAACTTGACAACGTGTAGGTCATAAAGTAATAAATAATATACGGTGGTCGACGATAAATACAAAGGTATATAGTCAGGGATGTCTAAAGTCAAATTTGTACAAATAAATATAAAACGTCGGTCAACAGATAAAAATAAAAATTCAAAAAATATAAATCAGCGGTAATAAATACATAAAATTGTAAAAAAGATTGAGAACTTGTGAAAAAGCAAAGCGTCATGGCGATGGTTTACAGTTTATCCAAGATAGAAACATACGCATGGTGCAAAAACTCTGTATCGGCCTGAGAGTTCAAACCGTTCTTTTGCAATTTAATATACAGCATCTCTGATACCAATCGCTTCGATAAAAACCTTTCCTTATCCAGAATTTCGACGTTATCCCAGTCAAAATCGTAATTAAAATCTAATCTATGTTCGGTAATGACGGAAAGATTTGTCGTGTTTCTACGGATATGATTACGGTGTTCAGTAATTCTCGTTTTAAGTTGCCTCAAAGTCTGGCCCACGTAAGTCGCGTCACAATTTTTACATGAAATTCTGTACACGACGTTTTTGTGTGATTGAGTAGGAAGAATATCTTTCTGGACTTTGATATAATTATTTAATTTATTCAAGCTATAAAATGACAGGTTGACATTCAGATCCGTAATCACGCTTTTAAATTTCTCCGATATATATGGAACATAAGGTACAGTGAACCAATGGCCACGGCTTTCTTCGTTAGTAGGTGGAGGTTTATTCTGTATACGTGTACGTTTATAAAGTAAAGATTTTATTCTTGTATTAATAGTGTCGAATATGAACATTATGAACGTCAATGGGTAGTCATTAGATAGCAGAGTGTCAATTATGAATTTTATATTTTTTTGATGGTATCTAGGGTGAGATAATAAAAAAGCCCTATCGACCATGCCCATGACAGTGCCTCTTTTCTGGGAAACAGGGTGTTGCGACATAAAATTAAGATAACGGCTTGAAAACGTCGGTTCATGAAACCAATCAAATTCCAGACCGTTGTTGTCTTTAATCAACGTTACGTCAAGAAAATTTAATTTGTCTCCTCCTACTTCAACGGTAAACTGTAACCTCGGATGATAAGAATTAAATGCTTGTAAAATTGCGTCAATAGAGTTACGAGGTACAGCCATCCCTTACAAAAAAGTATTACTAGCTGGTTAGTAATAAATACTTATTTTGTGTATTAATAATACTAAAATTAAGTATTTATTAGTACTTGAATCACTGTGATCCAAGTATTGCACAGTATTTTATTACTGGTCAGTAATTTATAAAAGTAGTATTTAATACAGGACGAGTATTGAATACTTAGTATTAAATTTCTGATGAAAAAGCATTTAATACTAGGTGATAAATACTTGTGTAATAAATACTTGTGTTGAATTACTGATGAGTATTTCAATGTTAGTACTGAAGTACTGGACCGAGGATTCCATGTGTAATAAATCACTGGCCAGTATTTTAATGTTAATACTCAAGTACTGAACTGAATATTCCATGTGAAATTAATCATTGACCAGTACTATAATTTGTATAGAAACATTATAATGGGTAATTCCTGATAATATTAAGAAAGAGAGATAAAAGTAATGCACAAATACATTTTATATGAAGGTCTGTACTAATTCGTCGTGATAAAAGTGTACAAGTTTTGAAATAGTATTGCGGATATCATTCTTATATTTAATTCAAAATTTTATTACTCTTTTTAAACTGAATTTGTTTCTTAAGATGATTTTTGAAAAATTATATATTTGCGCTGGTTATGACACATGTAGACTATATATAACACTTACATCAAATTAAGAAGTAGTCTACCACGTAAGGCAGTTAGCTCACGATCCAGAGGTCCCGAGTTCGATCCCACCAAGGTAAGTGTGTTTTTCAAATACGAGAAAATATTTATAATTATAGACTGCATCTTAAGAAACAAATTTAGTTATAAAATAATAATAAAATTTCGAAAAAAAAAAATTTTTAACAAGGACTTCTTTTAACACACAGGACCTCTGTTTTCAACAGTGTAGCATACGCGGATGATATGGTTTTGGTAGCGAAAAACAGAGAGGCTTTACTAAATATGATGAGCATGTTAAAAAGATTTTTTAAAGAAAAGAAACTAGAATTAAGTACAAAAAAAACTAAAGTGTTGGTATTTAATAGTAAAGGTAAAAAAGGTAAGAAGCCATGAAAATGGGGCGATAAAATAATAGAAGAAGTAGAAACGTTCAAATATCTGGGATTCACGTTTAATAGGAAAGGTAGGGGAAACCGGGGCTCGTTGGCAATCCGTTCCGTTTATGTACTTATAGCGAAAGAAATAATGGAAAAGTTATCACAAATTATCTCTTATATGACATAGGTACTTTTCCCAAAGTTTTATTTTAATCAAACAAGTATTGCAATAGAAAAAGAGAAAACTCTGATTCAAGAGGTGGCAAGTAAATTTTCGAGCGTTTCAAAATATCGTATTAATATTCTTCAGCTTGAGAAGTAAATCAAAGTGACGTATCATTAGTTTCTGTTACTATACGACATGTTATTTTGACTAACAACAGTAATTTATTGTAATAAAATGACTAAAATAAAACGTATGTAGGGATGGGGTATGTTGGCTCATATCAAGACACGCTTAGCTTGACTTGTTGTTGCCGCGCGCGTGAGACCTCTTTGAGCATGTGATTTGCTACCTGCAATGCTGATAGAAGCTAGATATATATTTATATTAATATTTTTATGTTGAAGAAAGCTACATCTAAAATAGTTTACAATTGTTTTTCTGCAACAGCATTTTGCTATTCGATCATTACAAAATAACTTTAAAAAATACAATCTTTATCAAGAAGTACGTATCTGCAATGTTACCCGTTTTGTGTTTCTATTACGTTTTCGTTAATTTAACATGGACTTTTGTCGCATGGCCAACTTACCCTACTATCGGGACAAGTTGGCTTCAATGCAGCATGTTCGTATTTCACTTTATTACAAAGAAACTATACAGTATACAGGCGCGTTCCTGGCATGAAAATGTAGAGAAAGGTTCTCTCTATCATATTAGTAATGTTTAATCATGATAATCTATATATATAAAACAAAATCGGGTTAGTTACACCATTTATAACTCAAGAACGGCTGGGCCAAATTTTTACTACAAGTATATGAAATAGGGGTAGAATTTTCCGGAATAGCAGAATAACTAATAAAATATCGGAAAAATTCACGTAAAAAAAAATTAATCTAGAAAGATATCCAAATACATAGAAAAAATACATAGAGGGAGGGAGAGAGAGAGAGAGGGAAAGAGGGAGGGGGAAAGAGAGAGAGAAAAAGAGGGGGAGAAAGAGAGAGAGAGGAAGAGAGGAGAGAGGGAGAGAGGGAGGGAGAGAGAGGGAGGGGGAGAGAGAAAAAGAGAAGGAGAAAGAGAGAGAGAGAAAGAGGAAGAGAGGGAGAGAGGGGGAAAGAGAGAGAGAGTGAGGGGGGAGGGAGAGAGAGGGGGAAAGGGGGGAAAAAGAGGGAGAGAGAAAGAGAGAGGGAAAGAGAGGGACTATTTGCGTGTCTTATCACTACATTCATTACTGTTAGGCGGTACGAAGTTTGCCGGGGCAGCTAGTTAGTTGTATAAAAACCCAAATGCCGAAATTGTGAAAACGGTGCCAACGAGCCTCGGTCTCCCCTAATTATGTCGATCATATAAAAGAACTGAATAAGAAAGGAAGGATCGCTGCAAATAGGGTCTGGGGTTTAGGAAAAAGATTATGCAAAAATGATTTTAATAGGAGATGGACGCTTTTTAAGTACCTATTGAAAAGTGTAATGGAATACGGAGCAGAGGTATGGGGGTAGTGTGAAAAAAAGGAGTTGGAAAAAGTCATGTTGGATTATGTAAGATGGGTATTTAGACTAAATTTTTGCACACCGAGGTATGTTCCTTTCTAATACTAAGAGAACTAAAATTAGAGAAATTTAAAAATTGTTGGGGTATAAGAGCCATGATGTACGAGAAAAGAGGCAGAGAGAAAGAAGATGGAAGTTTAGTAAAGGTTAGGATGAAAAGGACATAATGGTTAAAAAGAAAAAGGATTTATATAATTTGGAACGAGAAAGATTTTATAATAACAATGGTTGAAGCTCTAAAGTAATAAAAGAATTAAATAATCAAGGTAAAAATACTGAAGGATTAGTAAGAATAAGGGAACAGGACATTCAAGGGCAAATAATAAACAGTAAAATAGCAGAGGCAAGGTATAATACAAGGTACAAAGAGATAGAGGCGAGAAACAAGACACCCAATTATTTATTAAAAGCTAACTTGAATAAAGTAAAAACAGGAGATGAGATTAGAGCGATGGTAAAATTAAGGTGCGGAAATTTAGAGGACACAAATAAATATTGGCTGGATGAAGAAGATATAAAGTGTAGATTCTGCAAGATAGGTAGGGACAACTTAGAGCATTACATTAGCGAGTGCAATATTACAAGTATGTGGTTTGAGAATCTAGGTAGGAATAACAAGGAAATATTAGTGAATATATGCGATGACAAATTTAGAATGGAAAAAGGAAAGGTGTTAAATAAATTATGGAAAAAGAGAGAGGAATGCTATAAAAAAGATAGGATAAAAGAAAAGAAAAAAGAGGAAAATATGTAAAGAATGTATGTAAAGAAGAAAGATGGATGAGGTGTGGATGGATGCGTGTTGTAAGTTTGAATTGTAAACCAAGTCCTTTCTTGGCGTATAGCTGAAATAAAGACATATCTATATATAATATATGTATATATATATATATATATATATATATATATATTATATTCTTCAGTTTTTTTACCCCTATTTCATATATAATTCGTTAAGATTTGGTTGATTAGTTCTGGAGTTATAGAAATTTCGGTAAATTTGGCACATACATACACACATACGTACAGACATTTTTTTAAATGCAATATTTCGACGTTTTAAAACACTAAACATATTAACAATCAAAAACTCAAAAAACAATCTTTTCTTTAATTTTTTCTACCCCTATTTTATATACAATTCTTTTAAATTTGGTTGATTAAAACCAATTTTACACAATCAAAAGTTCATATACAAATTTACGAAAACAAAACTTCCTCTATGAGGAAACAATATGTGTATAATCTACATGGATAAATACTTTTTAGTAGTAGTAGTAGTCGTTTATTTATGGAAGTTTTAATCGATCTCCGTAGGGTTACAATTCTCATCCATCACTACCCTTCTCCTCTCACTTAACCCTTTGGACCAACGGCTTAACGTCTCTTCCCGAAAGACGGAGCCCAGTTATTGCTCCGCACAAGAGCCTTTCTCGCACGGAGGGGCGCAGCTTTCGGAAAATAAATTCCATGTTTACGTGCTCAAGTGGAATCGAACCTGCAGGTTTCTCAGATTACGAGTCTGGCGCTCCACTAGGCCACACTGCCGCCTTAGTAGTCGTTTATTTCTAATTCCCGTAGGGTTTGAAAGGCGTTTTATCAAAGAACGGTCCTAAACCTTTTACAAAAAAATAAAAAAAAAACACCTCGCTTATCCACATACATGGCGTTTTTCAGGGACGTACCCAACCCTTTACACAATCTTTCTTATCCCGACCTAGTCATCAGCCTCTTACAATCTATATAGCTCCCTCCCGCCCTTCCTCGCCCTTTCTCCTTACCCTCCTCCCTTTCCTCACCCTTCCCATCACCTCTTTCCTAGCCTACTCTATTTCCCATTCTTCCTTCTCTTCACTCCACTTCCACTCTCTGTCATCTATCCCTCTCCCCTTCCCCTTCTCTCCGTAACTTCCTTGCACCTAAATGCTTTTTATATATAAACTAGCTGCGGTTACCCGGGCTTCGCCCGGGAGTCGTTTTTCTTCAAACGACTTCATTTGTATTTCAATATCCTTAATCAAAAAAAATTTCTTTATCAGACAATAGCTTATCAAGCAAAAATCAATTAAATAATTAATGTTTTTACTAAAATGATTTCTACTAATTGTGGATATTTATTATTTCCATTTTGTTCTATCGGTTAGTTAATTCTTCTACGGAATTTTTGCAAATTTTAAGATCCTGCTTTTTTTTTGTTGGAAAAGGAAAATGTTTACGCATACCCTAAGGCCGGTCCCCAGGGTTATGCCGGACTTATTCACCGACTAAAAACCTCCCCCGGCCCCCAACCCCATAACTATCAATCCCATAATAAAAGTTTAAAACTCAAGCATCTGGAATGTGTTGTTCAAACGGAAAAGTTAAGTTACCGCTTTTATAAGTATACTATACGTGTGCATAGATGCAATCTGTACAATATATAAATTGCATCTATGCACACGAAAAAATATTTTTAAAAATTTGACTTACACCACTGTGTTGTTTTTACCCCTCCATATATGATAAAACTCGCTATTTCAAATTTCATGAATTACTGGTAGCATTACGTTTAATACACGCGTGTAGTAGTATATTACACATTTTGTAGATTACATGTGTAGTCTATTACACAAGTCACTTACCATACGTGTAGTATATTACACATATAATGGATTACACGTGTAGTCTACTACACAAGTCACTTACCACACGTGTAGTATATATATTACACATATAGTGGATTACACGTGTAGTGGATTTCACGCTTCATGATTAGACATGTATTCCATATTACAAGAATTTCACGCACTAAAGGAATTACAACGTGTAATAACTACAGATTATTGTGTTCCTTTCTGTGATAACTACAGGGGGTCCTGTAGTAACTACACAAGTGTAATATTTACTGGCTGTAGTTTCTTTCCATAAGGGTGTACAATAAGGATATTGAAACACAAATGAAGTCGTTTCAAGAAAAACGATTCCCGGGCGAAGCCCGCGCGGGTAACCAGCTAGTTATTTTATAAGGAAGGATTGAAGACGAAAAAACAATCATCAATAATGGAGAAGGCTGTAGATGCCTTGAAACAGATGGCTCAACCTGACCTAGTTTTATCTCTTCCTCAACCTGAAATCAATGATTTAGCTCATACTTTAGCATTATTCTTAGAAACCAGGCTTCAGAGAATCGAAAAAAGTGTGAAGACGAAATTTTGAGACTGTTAGCACAGTTTTGAAGAGTTTAAAATTAAGTAATTAGTTATTAAATAAGTTTTTTTTTTTCGGCTGTGCCATTGTAATGCAAATGCCTAATTTTTTATTGCTTTCTTATCCAAAGATAAAGTAGATATTATCTATTATAGTGAGACATTTAAACAAGTGTTAATTTATTTTATATAGAGAACTTGTTACAATACATGAACATGTATTTTATTTTATAGAGAACACTTATTTGATACATAGAATGTTTCTATGTCTTATTTTCATATTGTACTTATGTAATATTGTACTTAAAAAAAAATTAACAGAAAAGTATATATGTACCATTGAGATCTCAAAACATATCTTTATTGTAGCGTTTAACTATCGTTAAATACATTATATCTGAGTACAAAATTCACAAGGGACTCATATTGCTGTTATCCGAATCAACATTGATTAAATTTCTAACCAAGCATCACTGCGCTTCGGTTTTGACAGTCTTCCTACCCATACTTAATTGCGAAAATGTACCTTTTATTAGCGGGAGGATTAAGCTTGGACGACAAATGCACGAATATGCCTCAAATAGAGTAGGTCTATTCATGATATTCACCTCGTAATAATGCTTAACTTTTCTCTCTGGTGCACCAGTTAGTCGCTTTGCTCACAATGTTCTCCAAGTTATTCAACCCGGCATCGGTTTTCGTCGTTCAATTACCAATCACGATCACAGTTATCTCCTTCTTATCCTTATTCTTGTCGATGTCTTTCTTCAGCGGGAAGAGCACATCGAGAGATTCGGGTTTGCCAGTGTCGTACAACAGGACAAAGCCGTCGGCGAAGCCGAGATAGTGTCGTGGAAGCTGCTGATTATTTACATTGCTCTTGTAATACAGAGACCCAGATTTTAAGAGTAGATCAATGCGGCAGTGTTTGCCATCCATGGCTCCAAGACAGTGTGAAAAATTCCATCTATCTGCAAAATCTTGAGCCACCACTTTCCACGCATCTTCAGAATCAGGCATTTGTAGGTATTCATTTTGAAGGACAATTCTTATAGCACGACATGTATCTTTTATTATCCCTGAAATGGTACTCTGTCCAAGTCTAAAATTCATTGAAAGGGACTCTTGAGATTCACCTATAAAATAAGGAAAAAAAATTGTCTTAAAATACATAAACTTATACACAGGTCAAGAAATACTATACATATCCCCAAAAAATCTAACCAGTTGCTAAGTGACTGACAGCCTCTCAGCAGGTGAAATGCTTTCTCTGAGATGCGTACGTCTTGTCTCTGAATTAAAGGTGTTACCTTGGTAACAAGATCTTCAAATATATCTGCACTCATTCGAAGACATCTACGCAAAAAGATAATAATTAAATAGCAAAAAATATGTACTATTTATTATTTGTACATAAAAAAGTAAAAAATACTTTAAAGTAACACAGATATAAATGTCCACAGTCCATGCTTACTATATTTACCTTCGAAATTTATCTGGATCCTCTAACTGCAATTCTAAAAAGAGATTGTGATGACAACCTTGGTCCTTTCTCCTTGCCACCCATGGCTTCACCCATGTTGTTCTGCGACGAAGATTACTCTCGTAATAATGATTTATAATAAAAAATCCCAACAATGCGCATATTTTCTTTTTCTTTCTTATATTTATTCTCAATCGCTGTAAGTAATTTGGATCCATATTTCCTGGGGATGACGCCTATATTTTATTTTATTATTATATTATATTTTATATTATATGAAAAATGACAAAAATTTTCTACAATATTGTAAATTATAAGTAGATTACGATAATGTATTTCACGAGTTGTACAATTACCGTATAAAAAGGATTCTTCTTTAATTACAATTTGTTAAGTTCAATATTGTTCATTTTTCGAGCTATCAAATGGATTTTTAGTCTGTTTTGAACATCTAGCTCGTATTATGCAACAGCAGTTTGGAGATAATTTCTCAAGTGATTCGCGTTTGCTTCGGGTATCTGGCCCAACAATCCTGGTAATAATCTTCCAAGGCCTTGCGCCAAATGCAAACGAATATCACCAATATCTGTCCAACATATAACAGAGTTTTATACATTAAATAATCTCTATCAACGAAGGATTTTTTGAAAAAATAATTTTTGACAAAATGGCGGTCGTTTTAAGGAAAAACGCAATTATTCGGGCTCTTAATTTTTCGTTTTTTTTTTCAATAAAAAAAAAGTTTTCATTAAAAAAAGAACCCCCTTCGTTCACGAACAAGATATATTCATATACTAACAGAATCTTTTTGGTTTTTTGATTTCAGATAATTTGGCTTGGAGTTATCGTGGTCACCGCACGACACCTCTGAAAAATCAAAAGTGGCCGTAACTTCCTTAATTTGCAATATTTTTCAACGAAAAAAATTTTGAATGTTGTTCAATATATGTACTTTTGATGTCAACTTTTTGTTGTAAGAAAAAATAAATTGACTTTCTTATAAAAATTCCCGAAAATCATGCACTTCCAACTAGGCATGACCCCTTAAGGTACGTATAGTTTGTTACCCTATCTTGCTTAGTTTTCGAGATATTTGAGAGGATATATCACGAAAAAATAAAAAAATTGCGTTTTTTAATAATATTGTTAATAACTTTTTATTCACCGTTAATTTTGCGAAGCAAAATAAATCCCACTTGTAGCACCTCAAATTAAAGCGATTCATGGTGGTTGCAACTTGGGAAGATTAATTGGAAGGTTAACCCCCTAATTAGTCTAATATGACTGGCCTATAAACCGATCCATCTTTGCTATACCATTATTTCTTTATTACAGTTTATATCAATGCAAACAGTATTTAATTTGTTTAAAAGCTTCATCAAAATCAAATATAAATTTTCATAAATCAGTGCGATATTACAAACCACAATTTAACAATCGATTTTATTTTATCTCAAATTTTCTAGACGAGTATTATTCAACCTGGAACTTTTGGCACGTATTTTTTATGACATTACATGTATGCAGTATTTTGTTCGTATGCAAAATTACAATTCCTTTCTATGCATACTATTGCAGTACTTGATAAACATTTTCATTAACAAGATAGAGGGCATCTCTATCATCAAACACAAGGCATAAGAGCAAACGTAAATGATCATAATGTATCCTAAAATCATAACAACCTGGAAACAAAAGTTGAAAAAAATAATACATTTTATAACGTGTATTCTTTATTAATGCTAGAACTTCAAATATTTGTGTACTTACAAAAGGCAGAAATTCAAAATGAATTGATGTTTCACTGTATAAACGAGTCGATCGTATGATGACCGGATTTAAAAGATAAACGCAATATGTGAGCCTGCTAAGAGGCATCCAGCCTTTGAATGAGAGTAACTGATTAATGATACCTATAACAAATCAAGCATACAATGATGAAAATGATGTTTTTAAACTACAGTAATATTTAAAATATATTAAGAATATGCCGATTTTTTATAAGATGTATTTATATAGGGTGATTTGAAACAACCCTATTGTCCCGCAAATGGACGATTTTTCCTGTAACAAAATTTTCACCAAAGCTTAGTTTTCAAATTATAAAAGGAAATAGTTACCTTATTATGGGCCGAGTACAGGAGGTAGGCAGGGGCGGCGCGACAGCTGATTGCCTGTACCCAGCCCGTAATAAGGTAACTATTTCCTTTTATAACTCGGTAACTAAGCTTCGGCGAAAATTTTACTGTAAGAAAAATCGTCTCAAAATTGAGTCAGGAATCTAACATTAACGGGACAATAGGGTTGTTTCGAATTACCCTGTATATTAATGTACAATGTATGTATATAAAATGTATAAAATAAACCAACCTCCGTGTTTAGTAGAACACGCTATTACAATCCATGCAGTGCCTATAGTCCAAAGTATTCTATGCAGTGCTACATAAATAGAAGTAGCTAGAATGGATATGTGTCGATTGTAAAGGACAGTTATTACGAATATTTTGCAAATAATAGCAAAGCACCAACAAAAAATTATCATTTTCTGAAATGTATGTCAAATTAACACATTTTTATTTATGTGATATTATATATAATTAACTTATATGCAATTAGTTAATTTATATATATCGCAGGGATATCGTGTAATTCGTTTTTTTTTTTTGCAAAATTTGTAGGAAATCGACAAAAAACCGGATATTGTGGAACGCTATGCGGAACAAATAAAAATTATACAATTTTACTAGGAGAGATCAGTGATTTGCAAAATCCTGGGCTCTGTCAGCGAAATTGTGAATTGAGATGTTTTTACACAATCTTACTAATTCATTTTAGGATCTTTACAAAGTCTTTAACCGTGTCTAGATGTATTGTGTAATCGTTTGTTAAATTGAATTATATATTCTACTGGTAAATATTTACCCTTATATGAACTTCCTCTCAATATGACCTTCTCCTTCACATATATTATAGAGGTCATCCTGCTGAGTAACCCTCAGAAGGTTTTAGCTCATTGTTTATTAAAAAGTTATGAACAAAAAAGTTTAAACAATATAATAGTTTGTGTCAGTGTTAATAAGTAATTTGCTGATATGTGTGTATTAGATAGTATATACATGTAGGCGAAGGAGAAGTTTCACCCCGCATAAAAAACTATGATCTAACTCCAAGCTTATTTCATCCAAATTTCAATTTTAAGTTTTTAGAAATAGGCTTGGAGTTAGATTAGTTTTTTATGAGGGAAAGGGGCAAAACCCAGAATTTTGCAAAGTCACTGAAATCTTCTAGTATAAGCTCAGATTTGTCCGATGACAAATACATTAAGACCGGTAGGACAACATTAATTTAAGTAAAATAAATAGATACGTGTATGGATAAAATGATTTATTTTGTCCAATAATTAGTACAATATAAAGGAGGAGGGTCCCTAAGGCCTGTTTTCGGCACCCCTTCAAAATTGGGCCAAAATGGCTGGAATCACTTCCTTATACCCTTGGAAGTAATATTTAGTCAATTCCAGCCTAAACGGAAGTATTTAGAGTGTATACTTCAAGTATACATGGTGCATCAGCGCGCCCGTATCAAGCATTTTTTGGAAAACTAAGCGTTATTGAGAAAAATGTTTCAGATAAAAATTGTATGGTTTCAAGGAGGACATAAGATGGTGTCATTGGTTTGACCTTGGATAGTCATTTCATCAGACTCACCTTAACCAAGCACCCCAAAAGGTGAGAGGCAAGGGGACTCACCTTAATCAAGCACCCCAAAAGGTGAGAGGCAAGGGGACTCACTTTTTTAATCTAGCACCCCAAAAAGTGACAGGCAAGGGGACTCACGTAAATCCAACACCCCACTCTACGTAGCTTCTTAAAGGAAGATTACGTTTACAATTTAACTGTTCACGTGTGGAGAATCAACAAGAATGAATAATACGATTTCAATCTCGGATCTCCTTAAGTAACGTTTCTACAAATCTATCTGTAAGAAGCCTCATAACTCGCAAAGTACTTAATAAAAAATGACTTAGTTATGAGTGTTTTGGAAAGCTCTCGAAATAAGCTACAATTAAAGATATGTAAAAATAGGGGGTTCTATATAAAATATTGAAATCAACATTCACGTGACCTTCAAATGACTATCCAAGGTCAAACCAATGACACCATCTTATGTTCCCCTTGAAACCATACAACTTTTATCTGAAACATTTTTCTCAAAAACGCTTAGTTTTCCAAAAAAATGCTTGATACGGACGCGCTGATGCACCATGTATACTTGAAGTATACATTCTAAATACTTCCGTTTAGGCTGGAATTGACTAAATATTACTTCCAAGGGTATAAGGAAGTGATTCCAGCCATTTTGGCCCAATTTTGAAGGGGTGCCGAAAACAGGCCTTAAGGACCCTCCTCCTTTAAAAGTTTCAAAAAAGGCTATTTAGCTATTATATATAATAGATAACGCAAATTATAATTTTGAAAGAAAAAATTTAACAAATATTTTTGTTAATTGTAGAAACGTAAAAAATACGTTTCTTAAATCGTGCGGTTTTAAAAACATTTTTGTTCAAACGTTTCTTAATGGTTCTTTACGGTTATGAAACTATGTATACGTTCAAAAAACGTAGGTATATGAAACTAATAGCGTTTTCTATTGGGAAAAACTCACTGGCACTGGCAGCACTGAGTGCTTGAAGCGTATTTCATTGGTAGAATTAGTGAGCATGTTTCTGAGAAACTCAAAAACTGAGACACTAAGTGCCAGTGAGTTTTTTCCAATGGAAGACGCTTCTTAATATGTGCTACCTGGGTAAGATTGTCTATATAATTTTTATTCATTTCACAATATCCCGGTTTTTTGTGAATTCTCTAGGAATTTTGCAAAAAACAAATTACACAAAATTCCTGCAACATATAATATACAATAAGTTTATATATTTCGTAAGTATTTTAATGCTTATTTGTTTTTAAGGAGGTTGGTTGACGTCCCGCTGCGGGGCAGGCGGCGCGGCAAGGGGAAAGCATATTATAGATTAGATTTTCGTCGCGTGAAATAAACGAATTTTAGCAAATAAATATGTGGAATGCATTTAATTGCTGTTTCTTAAAGTTTAAAAAGAGTTGTTTGTACAATTGAAACCCAAATACGTTATTATTCATGTTGAAATATGGCAATAATAAATGTGGTCCTGTTTTGCTTTTACAATTTCTTGGTAACTATATATGTAGATAAATTATTTCAGTCTTCAAGTCTAAATATGTAAAGAATTATTTGCACCTATTTTTATTAAATTTTTATCATTTTTAATATGCTTTCGAAAAGTTACATTACAGATTTATAGGTAACATTTTTGCTACGTCACCTGTGTATAAGAGAGAGACAAGAATATAACTTCAATAATTAATTATTTGACAACTATGCAGACAAAATTGTCTTCTGCAACTTTGGCATGGACAACAGATTCCCATAGACAAATATCCTCCATAAATTCCAATTATAATTCTTATCGTATTGATTTGAGCAACCAACCTCTTTAATATATGTTATATAAAAACTCAGGCTCGTATTCTAAATAAATACCAAACAAAAATTATACTTTACATTTTTGAAGAACAAATTATTCTTCAATTTCCTCAAAATGTAACCTGTAATTATTCCAATAATATATGGACTTATTCTCATCCATGGTGGGATATATAAGACATCTAAAAGTCTTTGCTGTTCATCAAATCTATAACAATGAGAAGAGAATTTCTTTAACTTAATTTCTCAATAAGCAAACTTTTTAGTAACTTACGTCGGGACATATTCGTAAATGTATGAAACATAACCGTTAAGAATAATTGAGCCTATTAAAAGTGCACTCAGTATCGTAACAGCGGCATAGAAGTATCTGAAATTTGCAATTATTTAATATTTATGTAAGTATACTCAAAGAATATATTAACTATAATAGTTGGTTAACATACATAGTCAACAAAATCAGCAGTGCCACAGCAATTATATAAAATTGCATATCATTAGCTAGATACCAACTCCAACTCATGCACTGTAATAAAATGAAAATTTTAGAAAAGTTTTATGCGTTTTCAAGTATAATTTTATATTGATCTGAATCAAGCGTGTTCGTACCATTGCATCTAGACTAAATAGATTATTTATGTACAGAAGATTTCTCCACCAGTATTTCGCACAAGTTTCGTGCGACCTTTCATACACGTAAAATTGTGATGTCTTATCAAACCAAGCCGAGCTTAATTGCGATATTCCTAACACCATCATATAAGTCGGCGTCAGTCTTAAAAAGAAAACTTTTATTAAAAACGTGTGTAAAAAAGGAGAGTTATTATTTAGCTCGTATTGAAATCAATTTTAAATTAAATTTCTTTGTACTATATTTTTTTATTTTGTTTATTACTACAATAATTTTATGTTTATTTTGTTGTTTGCGTTGTTCTTCAAAAAAGTCACAATAACAATTTAAAAAACATACCGAATAAATCTCTTTATTACATAGATAAGGAATTCAACTAGTTTTTCTTCATTAATCGGCTTAATTAGTACTTTGTCTGTTTTATCTCGCAAATACGTATAAGTTATCAAACATCCGCTTGAAAAAAAAAATATATCAACTGCTATGAGTCCAATGTCAAATATATAAGCACCATAACTCTCACTGAATCTCCATAACCATACTTTATTATCTGTGAACACAAAGCAATTTTTGTTAAAAATAAAAACAATATTCAAAAAATATCCATTCTACAGATATGTTGTAGAATTCTACATTACCGAAAAAATCCAATGCATAATATGCACTGTGAAACATGATTATCAAACATATGCTTAGAAATTTTAAACCATGAATGACGGGTATTGTGTCAGCATCTAATTTCGTGTCAAATATTTTTCTCGTATTTGTGTAAACGGAGAAACATATTAATATTTCTCCAACTTGACTTTTCCAATGTGAAGACAAATTTGCTTTTATTCCTATTTCCTCGGACATGTTTTCCACCCCTAAATTTGACGTTTTTAGTAGTAACACAAAAATCAAAATAATGCTTTAATTAAATAACATTTATATTATTCAAGAGAAATTTATACAAATAAGCTATATATGTACACAAGATGATGTATTTAAAGTAATAGCGAACTGCAAGTTTTTATTAATTTTAACACTAAATATGTAAACTTGAGCCGTAGAAAACTATAACATATGAAAATAGTTAGTAGTCTGTTGAAATGGAAATTATTTTGATATGTTTTGTATATGACACTTACGAGTTTTATTCGCCTTATTTTTCTTTACACGTTTTTGATACACAAATATATCGTATAACGTTCCAATTGTTGTCATGAGAAAAGAAAACCCGAAGCCTATACTGTAAATAGAATATTTCTTTATTAATTCTTCACATTCCTTTGGAGAATTAAGATAAAAATTATTTATAATATTATTAAACTTTTCTATTATACATATATTATTATTGTTATTTACACTTCTTGAAACGTACCAGATAAAATGTAACACATTATTAGGTAGCCTTTTATTATCATCATTTAGATCTTTAACCTGGATTAGCTGGATGCCCGCGGAATAGAGATCACCGATTACGACAACTCTATTATGAAATATTTTCTCCAAAATGAAACTAATATTATTTGTAGTGCACGATGCTGGTAAACAGAGTCCGATCGTAATCACATCCTAAGATAAAACTTTCTTTAAATATAATACATATTTAAATATCAAACATTTCAAAGCATCCTCTTTATAAAGATTTTATAAATTTACCTCGCCAAAAATATTTACATGATATTGAATAGTATTGTTGTGTCTAAAATGAGCTACAAAATAATTTATTTGGAAAGGCGGAAATTCCTTTCGCGGATCGCGATATAGTGTGTTATTTAATATTTTCCGCTGTGAGATCTGTAGAGGAATCGTATTCATCGTATCAAGACACTGACTGTGACTGCCCAGCCAATAACTGTTTCCGTAAAGAAAACCTGATTCAAAGCCGCCACTGGAATCTAATACTAAAAATAAAAATTACCACGTTACTATTTATGCAAAAACAATAAATAACCAATTTTTACTTGTTATTAATTAATCACATTATTTTCATTAATTATGTAAAATTAGTTGGAAATACTAAATAAAAAGTGTGCAAGTAGAAACTTATGCACTTTGCTTCCTCAGAGTTTTTAAGTGTGCAAGTAGAAACTTGCACATTGCTTCCTTATAATTTTTAAGTGTACAAATTATAAATTTGAATATTACTTTCTCACAATTTTTAAGTATGCAAATTATAAATTTGCACGTTGCTTAATCAACATTTTATTTTGCTCATAAAGCTTCCTCTTATGAGGAAGCCTTTTTTATGTATAATTATTAGTAGATATTTATTAATTTGGCTTCCTCATAGAGGAAGCTTTGTGAGCGAGATAAAATGTTGATTAAGCAACATGCAAATTTATAATTTGCATACTTGAAAATTGTGTGAAAGTAATGTTCAAACTTATATTTTGTCTACTTAAAAATTATAAGGAAACAATGTGCAAGTTTCTACTTGCACACTTAAAAACTATGAGGAAGCAATGTACAAGTTTCTTGTACACTTTTTTTATTGTAATAATCTTTATTGCGACTAATATTTGTTATACTATTACAATAGATTTTTATTTTTACTTTAAAATAATTTTTTAAATATATAAAAATTGCTTTTATTAATAAAATTAGAAAATAATAAATTTCCTTAATTGGCTTAATTGTCTGGATTTTCTCAATATTTGATATTGGTCTATTTTTAATTCTATTATATTCTTCAGACTTTTCAACTTAATATTCCTATTTCATATTTAATTCTTTAAAATTTGGTTAATTAGACCAAACTTTATAAGGCTTCTGTGTATGTACGGATTCTCCGAAATTTAAAATGTCTGTAACTCAAAAACTGATTAACTAAATCTTAAAAAATTGTATATGAAGTAGGAGTAGAAAAAACTGAAGAATATAATAGAATTAAAAATGGACCGATATCTCAAATATTGAGAAAGTTACAGCGTAAAACACATTTTTCTAAAAAATAAAAACCCCCCTAAAATCCATACCGTTTGATGGATTTTAAGAAAATTAGAAGAGAACATATTTTCTATGATACTCTATTTGTGTGCAAAACTTCAACCCGGTGTCTAAAAAATTGTAGAAGTAGATGCGTGTACAAAAAATCCGTACACACACACACACACACACACACACACACACACACACACACACACACACATATACATACAATTTTTACATTATTTTTATAGATTTGGATTATGTCTACATGTTATTTAAAAAAATTTGGCAATCCGTTCAATAGAGCAAAGTTTTAGCTTTAAAAATTTGTTTTTTTGAATTGCGATACGATGATTTTTAAGGGAGTTATGAGCAATCAAAGTCAAAATGCTTATTTCTTATTCAATCCGCGATAAATCAGTAACAAAAAATCGTAGAAACATTTTTAAAAAAAGATTTTGCAAGGAAAACTTCGAGTTTTCACGTTAGAAAGTCGAAAATTTTCACAATTTGAGCACGTATCAGGCCCACAAAGTGAGAGGAAAATTTTCTATTTTGTCCAGTTTGTAGTTTTCTATATGTAAAAATTACCAAACTCACAAAAACAAAAAATAGTAACCTTTCCAAAGTAGAGATTTCAAGCTTTAAAATTTATATATATGCTATATATATATTCATATATATACATGGCATATATATAGAAGATATTCGATTTAAGTAACTTCGTAAATTAGAAATAATAAAAGTACAATACGATAAAAACAAATGCGATTTCTTTTTGTGAGAGAATTATACTAATATTCTCATAAATACTACTATTAATTTAAGTATAAGATTAAAAGATATTAGTTAAAAAATTTTATTTAAGTAGAATGGTATAATTAAACAAGTAAATGCAATATAAGCTAAAGATTAGTAAAAAAAAAAACTATCTTTATTGCTTATCCCCGCAGGGTTTGCAAGTCGTTTTTTCTTAGGAACGTTACCCAAACCTTCACAATGCTACCCTTCTCCTCTCACTTTAACCCTTTGGACCAACGGTTTAACGTCTCTTCCGAAAGACGGAGCCCAGTTTCCATCTAGGGATACCTTCTCTCCGCTAGATGGGGGGGGGGAGCAGCGTTTTTCTTGAGAAAATTCTTGAGAAAATTCTCAGTGGTCTAGCGGGATTCGAACCCAACTATTGCAACCTGCTCCGGATTACGAATCTACCCACTCTCGTACCCACTATAGACTAGCCGTCTCCCCCAGCTAATGATTAGTAATTGTTTTTTATTAGCTTTCTAGATTTTAGATTAGAGCAAATGGAGTTAATATCGATTTAGTTCAATTTATAATTCAAAATTTTATGTACCTTTCAAGCTCCACAGTATCCGTTGATTGACAGCGTCTCGAAAATTCTGTAACTCTTTTCGGCATGTTGTTAAGTTAAGAAGATCGGCTTTTGAAGCAATTTCATAAGCAGGTAGTGTCTGAATACGAGCATCATTAAATTCTGAATGTGCAGAGACACAAAATAACGCAGCTAAGTTCGTATAGATACAGAAAATAAACGCAAGTTGCCGTTGCAACATAATGGTTGTTCAGCGGGAGTAGTCACTTTTATTTCTTTGTTACTGTTGTAAATATCTGTACCAATTATAAAATCAATTTTGAGATTTAAAAGTACAAAGTTATTTGATCCATGTAGCGAAGTTTCTTGCTTCGTAAATACATACCTTTTTTCTCTTGTAAAAGGGAAATTTTTCCGGTAAAACTAAAAAAAGCACTGAAACTGAAACAATAAAAAAATTTTGATATTAGGTTAAAAGAGATCCCAGACAGCACATAAAACTAAAAGATGACAAAAAAATTAAAACATGTCTTTTCATAGTTGTCTTTTCGACTAAATCAAAAAGCTAAAGGATCTTTGAAACCATCTTTTAGTTGACGGAAAGACATACTTTTTTATTATCTTTTAGACAAAATAAAAAGATATATAAAAAATGTTTCCGACTACGCAAAAAATCCTCTTTTTAACTGGACGAAAAAGTTGTCTAAAAGATGTCTTATATGACACTTTTTCTAATGTGCATGCGCAATAATTCCCATAATATCTCAGCAAATACAGAATATAACTGTATATATATATATATATATATATATATATATGTATATATATATATATATATATATATATATATATATATATATATATATATATATATATATATACCATCGTTCATCATACTTTACTTACGAAAAAAAACGCTATCTATCGCAAACACAGAATAGAACTCAAATATATTTCTCAATTATTTTGCAATATTTTTTCAAATTTAATTTTGCAAATATTCCGCTAAGCTGATTCCTCACAACGCTGCTGTTTTGCTGAAATACTATTTAGAAATAATAAATCGTGCAAATATTTATCAATATTTGCACAAAGGTCTTAAGGGTAGGGTAGACCGGGGCACGTTGTCACACGGAGCACGTTGTCACATCGGCTTTATTTAAAAAACTAATAACCAGAGGGCACACACAGCACCCGTCATTCCCAAAACGTGTTAGTGTATGCCCATCTTTGGCGTGTTTACAGTGTTGAGATTGCTCCAGCCGTGTTGACGTAAAATCAACTTGAAAGTTTTTTGCGACCGTAAGTAAAATTTTATTGTCTATTATTCAACGTACTGGACATGAAGCTTATGTTTTTTTAGAATAGACCTTTATATTATCTTAAAGTATGTACTTTTACCTACCGCGTGCAATACCTAACCTTATGAATATCTCAAACGTGTCGGCCATGAGGCTGTTTGAAGTAAAAAAATGTCCTCGAGGCACGTTATCACGAATTTGATGGAAATCTATTGCGAATCTTTGGATGACGATAACGAGTAAAAATATTTTATGTTTCATATTTTATGTTTTATTTTATGTTTAAATGTGTATCAATAAGTTGCGCATTCGAGTGAAATTCTTGTATTTAGATTAAGACGAAAACTTCGTGCTTTTTGTACTTTTTTGAAATAAAATAAATGTTTCTGTGAAGGATTTTACTTTTTTACATTGCAGCACACTATAATATATTGATATTTACGTTGAATACAGTTTGGATAACATTTTGCATGCAATTACATTTGATGTGACAACGTGCCCCGGTCACGAGGCACGTTGTCACAAGCGACCTGTCGTTATTTATTGTTATGTAACAACTGTAGAGTAACAATCACACAAAATTCGATACTGTCCAATTAAAGCTGAGGGTTCACTCGAAATTTTGGCATATCAAAGTACTCTTAAATATTGAATGTAAAAAATACAAAAAATATTGAACCAAATGTGTGACAACGTGCCCCGGTCTACCCTATAGCAGGATAAAAGAAGGTCTAGTGGCCTCCAAACAGAATTAATTTAGACTGGAGGCAATTCAAAGATATAATTAATAACATTATCTATGGAGAACTCTATATCCCTTTCTCGCCCCTTTGCCGGAATGTTATAAAAAACGTATTTTACACATTTAATTCTTTTTCTCAGCCGCTATTATATATAGATATCAAGATAAGGTTTGTGTCATATTATAAATATAAATCATTCAAAATATTATCAAATGCGTTATTCCTTGGAATTTTCCATATCAAAACTTGAATTGCAGAATTGATCAAAACATTCAAGAATTTTTTTTGCACTTTCCTCTTAAGAGTTGTAAAACCATTGAAAAAATGTATATATTATTATATAAAAAACTATTTTTCCAATTTTTTCAGATTTTTAAAAACATGGCAATATTTTAAAAATTGGAGCTTATTTTTTTCATCGTTCCGTAATAATAAAGTAAAATCAATAAATATTTGCTTCATTTAACTACAATAGTATTGGTTTAATTTGCTTCAATATTCACGTTATCAACGATAAAGATGTCATCTAATCAGTTTTTAAGCTGGTGATTTACAAACCAATTAGCCTGTTTAATTATGTAAGTAAAAGAATTCTCAAAGGCTTATAAGTAAATGATAATTTATTTATAAATTACAATTTTATCTTAATTTTAAAAACTATAAGATTTATATACAATTACATATATTTATTTGTTGTAATAATTAATTTAATCTTTATTATTATTCTCATTAATAATTCAGTCAATTCTTCCATTTTAAAAAATCTTTGTTAAGATTTCTGCTGATCTTACTATTCGTGCCTAATACCGGCATGTGAAAGATAATAAATAATCGCAGAAGCACGTGAACAACAACCAATAATTCATTCGCACATTCACACGTTTTTGCAAAATTCTACTATACCCAACAATATTAGGTTTATATTGGATATAGCACTTGTATATTTTTTTATTAATATGCCGGAATCTCCAAACTTCAGTAATTCAGGATTCTCTCTTAAATAACTAAGATTTATATTGTACTAGACATTTGTCGTGAGAAGAATGTTATTTCCGGGGCCCCTCAATTTGATAGGTGTATTTGTATTTGATAGATCTTAAAAAGAATGCCGCAAACCACAATGCGCTACGATGCATAGTTTTCGAGATATCGATTTTTAAATGTAATAATAATATAACAATATTGTTGTACGGTATTACATGGGTTGGCAATTTACCACAAGTGGCAAAAATTAAATGTCCACGTCTTATATGTCTGTCTTAATCTTAGTTCTGTCCTGTATTTGTCTTTTCCTTGTCCTATGTGTTGGAATGCACGGTGGACGCCTCCACGCGGCACATTCCAGGTAACGCTAAGTTCCACCAAACAACTGTACTACAACGACATTGCTATTATTACATTTAAAAATCGATATCTCGAAAACTATGCATCGTAGCGCATAAAATGGGTCTTCTCCAATTCTTTTTATTGTATATCGCCACAAATATTCACACAAATGATCAACTAACTTATATTGTTTAATACCACCTCTACTTAAACGAGCTCGTAAAGCACGCTACGAACCCATGTGGCACCTCGTTTCGCGTGGAAAGTTATATGCGTGGATACAGTAGGTTCCGCCCCTCTGCGGGGGGTCTCCACTACTGTTAAACTAGACACATAATGTGCCTTGCCAAAGTATATGCGTGAACTTTCCACGCGTGATAAATTGCAAACCCATGTAATACCGTACAACAATATTATTGCTATTATTACATTTAGAAATCAATATCTCGAAAACTATGCATCGTAGCGCATTGTAATTTGCGGCATTCTTTTTCTCAGTGAAAGATTTATCAAACACACCTATCAAAAATTGAGGGGTCCTGGAAATAACATTATCTCCTTCGTCGTCCATTATTTCTGCTAAACAACATATATTATTTATGAAAACTGGTAAGATTTTGTAAACAAAATCTTCGAGAGAATCCTGAATTACTGAAGTTTGAAGTTAGATCCCGTCATATTAATAAAAACATATACAAATGCTATATCCAAGATAAACCTAATTCTATTGGGGATAATGGAATTTTGCAATACACGTACGTGTAACTGTGCGAATGGACTTAGGACTATTTTGGTTGTTGCTCACATGTTTCTGCGATTATTTATTATCTTTCATATGCCCGGTATTTGGCACGAATAGTAAAACCAGCAGAAATCTTAACAAAGATTTTTGAAACTGGAAAAGTTGACCCAATTATTGACAAGAATAGTAAACTAATAAAGATTTAATTATTGCAATTATTATAATGAATAAATAAAAGAGACCGGGGCGGAATCGTCACTACAGTTATCTCAAAACCTGTATGTTATGTGAACTCGCCATTAATATAGTAAACGCTACTTATGGTGCCTATGTAACCTACGGAGTTTAGTGAGATTATGTGTTATGTTGTAATTTTTATTAAGGCAAACGTGTTTTTGGAGGTCAAAAGTGAATATTTTTGCGCGTCGAAAATTATTAATATTTTAAATATTATTTTCTCTTCAAATCTCGAGATAAGTTATTCTGAAGAGTAATGCATCCTGAACACGAATCCAGTAAAGTTTTTTTTTATTTTTGTTGATTTCTAATATTTTATGAGCGATCAAACTTAAAATCTATGTCCGAGGTGAAGTTGTCACCAAGCCACCGGGGCGGACTCGTACAACTTTATCCCGGTAATTTTACTCTATTTTTCGTTGCAAATGCGTCATTGTATTTCTCAATTGCAAGAAAATGGTACGCACGTACCATCACAAAACGACTCCCGTCAACAAGGAGCAACTCAGGAAGGCAGTTCTTGCGGTAAAAAAATAAAATTAAGACAAAAGTAGCCGCAAAACAATTTGGAATCCCGACAACTACGTTGTACGACTGGCTGAAGAAGAATAATGATAAAATAGCACACTTGGATGACGTGGCCATACGATATCATATAGAAGCTTCAAAAATCAAAGAGCAAAAATCAAAGTCAAGGAAGCAACAGTGGTCGGATTCCGACGAGGACTTGGATAATATGTAGATACTGCATGTGCTCAGAGATGACAAAGAACGGAGCTGACGAAAAACAGTGCATTTCGTGTGAGCATATAGGGCATACAAGTGCGTGCGCTTTTCTTGTAATTATTTTTCGCCATCGTGTTTTTAATTAATAAATATTTCCATTTTTCTATTAAAAAATAATTAATAAAATGTATCCTATTATTTTTCATGATCGGAATTATGTATTTTTATTTAAAATCCAGTCCGAGAATGGAGTAAGGACTCCGTCCCGGCGATTTTGACATTTCAATTTTTGCACCTTTGTCGTTTTTACTCTAGACCGGTTGAACAAAGCGACATAGACCAAAAATGCCCTTATAAATTTTGTAGCCAAGGGTTCACTCTTTACAACGGTACACTTCATTTTACTACAATTATTTGTCTTACCTGAATTATTTCGTTAAATCCTTAAATATTACTTTCAGGCACAAAGTACTTTACACCTCTGTTTCCGCGATAAGAGTCTCCCACGTTTCTACATTTTTTATATAAAATCACGAATATATTAGATTTGGCATTGAAAATTCATTGCAATAGTTACCTTTCATTTTTTTGAAGATAAAATGTATTTAAAATCTGATGTACAAATAAAATAACATATTAAAATATTACAATAAAAATCTGATTTTACAAATACTCGCTATTTAACAAATATTCGCGTAAACCTCGTACAAATATATACATTGCTAAAAAAAAATTAAAAGATTACTTTTCCGTAAATTTTTTCCGATTTTTAAACTGTAATTACTTAGCGAATAATTATCGTAAAAGAACTTCAAAAATAGGTTTTACAAGGCAAACTCTCTACCATAAGGTTCTTTTGTTCAATTTTTACTCAGGTTAATACTTACATCAGTTGCAGTCAGCTTTGAATAAGGACTTATTTGAGATATCCAAAATCTTGAAATTTACACTCTTCCACCGCCTAACAAAAAAATTGACTATTTCAATTTCCTAGATCAAATGTCTTTGATTTCACTTTACTTCGAAGACTGAAGATTGTAGGAGAAAACTTGCTCTTTTATAGAGTATGCGACTATTCCCGTTTCCTTGATAAATTCCCCGGAAAAATGAAAAGTCAAGGCTTCTTCAGACAAATTTATTATTAGCTATAAATCAAAAGGCTCACAAGATTAAAAATCAGTCAAAGAGAAAGGAGCATCGAGCCATAACAAGATAACAGTGTTATAAAATTCTGTATTATGATAAATTGACAAACATTTCGGCCCCTTATGGGACCACCTTCAGTGTCGAAAACAATAATCAATTTCGGAATTACGGAAAGGTTTGTCAATTTACACTGATTTATTATTAGCACTTTCACAACCTCGGTATTAACATAAACAAGTAAGGGAGAGTTGCCGTTTAAATCGTACCTCATGAATATTTTACACTATTGTTGCTTAATATAATTAAGCAATATTTAGTTACAAAAATTTAAAATAAATGAGAAATGAATAATATAGACAAAAATTTAACAGATTACTCCTTGGTTTGTGCGTGCTAACAACATTAAAAAAATTTAGGTACAACTGATATAAATTTGTTATCAATTTATATAGCTGGATAATAATGTAATCATACAATTTTATTATAAATTTTTATATTTTTATAAAAATAGGTTTATTGTAAAATATTTTACGTTCTTTGCATATTATTATAATAATTAAATCAATATTTTTATAAAATTTATCAAGTTTCCTAAATTAGTCCAACCGGACTAATTTCACACGCGTATGTCTTTTTTTGTATTATTGATTACAGTTTTGACTAACAACCAACGGAAATGGACCATCAAACGTCAGCACGCGACCACTAAACAAATGCTTACAGTTATAATGATATACGCAGTCTGAAAAGCCGAGTTTTTTACAAGAGGGGGGGCTAACTTCACGCGCATGTCTTTTTTTCGTATCATTAATTACAGTTTTGACTACCAATCATCGGGAATGGACTACCAAACACCATCAAACGACCACCAAACGTAATAGTTATTATTAGATTTTCAGTAGTAGGGAGGCCAACTTCACACAGCTCAGAAATTGATTATGTATTTTGCTAAAAAACTAATATATGATGCATGATGATATTAGGAATGACATATTACAAAATGGGGATATACATAGCGGTACACTTTATCTGTAACTGTAATCCGAAGTTCTTCACGAAGTTCTAACGGTACTTTGATGGTATTTTGACGCGGGAAGGCGCTTCTCAATAAGTAGCGTGAACCTCTCATTGAGTGCGGGAATTAATAATCAGCTGTTTGATTGAAGAGAACGGTCGCGTGTTTGGCGACTCACTTTGCTTGTCGGTCGCGACCACGAACGAACGCGAACGAGAGAGCGAGCTTGCTAATTATTGAGAGTGCGAACAAGCTCATCAAATGTGCGTCCACGAATACATTCTGTTTTTCGTTAAAGAATGGGCACTCTTTCACGTAATTTATAAACGTTTTAAAGTTATTTGTACCTGTGCTTCTTTATTTCTTATAATTTCTACAAAAAATTAACGTTAAATTGTATTATATATACTTGTGTTGAAAAAAATTTCTTCGCGATCGTTCTCGCAGAACGTGATCTCGCGCATGTTACAAAAAACGACAAATTGCCGCCGCTAAGATACTTAAAAATTGTAAAACATTCTCTGTTGCTTGTTCCCCAAATTTTATTTGTTTGGCTTACAAAATTGTTTATAAATGAGCTTATTGCCGCGGATTTCGCGCTCGTGATGTCTTGCGACTTTATTAACAAAAAGAGAAAAGGAAGAATATAAGCGTCAATCGATAATACGTTACGATACGTAGAAAATCGATCGTAGCTGATATAATTTAATTTCCTGTAAAGTAGAGAAATATAAGGAAGCGTACGTACAAATAATTATATCAGCATCGAAGTTGCTCTTTTCTTTCTTGACGTATACGGCGCCGTAAAACACCTACGTCCGTAAGGTGAGGCTTTCGTAAATTAAGGGGATCCTAAAGCCGTCTGTAATACCGGCTTTTTT
>NC_092358.1:20010065-20030958 GCF_030848805.1 Temnothorax longispinosus
TATGGCGTGGCTATTGTTGACGCTACGCACGTGTTTCGCATGAACGCGTAATAATAATTGAAATAAATGTACTACGTGTGTAAATTGTGGATTTTTTTGCTGATCTATTAATCATACGTTTCGTCAATGTTTATTTGTTTTCATTGCTGTTGTGATAAATATCTCGCAATCTCCAAAGTGTATCCCAAAAGTGATGTTATTATATTATAATAATACAAACATCTAAAGGAAAGGGAAAGGACTTTGTGTATATTATTTTTCTTATTGTTTCACGAATAAAAGATGTATGGATGAAATTGTACATGTTTCACTCTGAAAGAAACTGAATAGACTTGAGTGAATCATGAAGGCACAAGAATTGAAGTCAAAGGCATTTAAACGCGCTGAAAACAATCTATTGAATAAACTGGGTGCTGCGTTCTTGAAGAATTATCCACATCATGTAATGCCGGGTTACAACTTGAATAGATCACCATGTATTGAGAAATGGGATGAGGAGAATGCAATAGGGCTCTGTCAAGAGTTTCCATATAATTGTGATTTACCAAAGCCGTTATTGCCACCAGCAAAGTTATCAAGAACAGGTATGCGACAACACTGATATGATATCGAATTTTTTGTTGGAATATAACTTTTTTTTTCTAAGTAATTTTTTGAATATATTTTAGAAGTATTATACTTTCAAAGACTTTTTAAACTTTCTTGTAGTCTTTAAAGACATTTTAGGACATTTACGATGATTTTATTGTATTAAATCCTGATTTTATTAAATATAATTAGATCATTTTTTTTTCTTTAAATACTTGCAGTGCTTAGTGAAGAAGATCCAGCCTTGCAACTCCTTACTCTGAAAAGCCATTTAAAAGATGATATAAATAGAATAATAAAGTATTATGAAAAGCATAAGAAAGGTTGTACATATATTTAAAAAATTTAATAACTTTTATATCTGATAACTTGACAACTAACTTGACAAAATGTATTCTTGATAGAATTTGACGTAGTACGCAAGAAAAGCATAAAATGGAAAAGAGGTAGTAAGGGATATAGCGCAAATGTACCCAGATATATTGCAGATATAGCAGAACTGCTTGATATGGATCCGGATCCTTATTTTGAAGGGGTATGTTTAACAAGCTATAAACTGAACTATCAACAAGATAATATGACAAAACTATCTTTTGGTACTATTGTTGCAAAATATGAAAGTAATAAATAACTGAATATAAGATATATAAGAATTGTAAGACAACAGAATATTGTTAATAAAATATTTTTTTTAGACTTATAATTGGTACTATACTGGTGGATCATTAAATTACGTTCAGTTAAATGACTGGGATGTTCTGTTATTTCCATTTGTGGGAGACTTAGGTACTGTCCTAATAAAGAACATATTTTCATGGATGTATATAATAATAATTTGTACAATTGTAGTTTTAATCTGTCTTTCTTATATTGAAATATTTTCAGTTGCTGCACATATTACACCCATGGAAGATTTCGTATGGAAGCCATTGCTGCAAAATTCAGCTAAATGTAAATTACCTGGAACGTTGTATGAAATTAGACAAACCAAAATTAGTGACACATGTACGTATATTGCTAATCTTAAAATTAAAAAAAGATAAACTCGTATATATCTAGAAGTTTGTTATACTAGTAAATGTCTTCGTTTTTAGGTAGAATTTTAGGAAGACATAAGGGTCAATGTGCTCTTTATACATTGTCCAATTCTGAGAATCACTTGGTGCTTGATGAAATTCACAGGCAAGCATCAAAGGTACCATATGTCAGTGCTGACTTGAGTTTAACTAATATTAATTATCATTGTACACTGAATGCAGAAAGAATATTGTCCTTATGGGACATAAATAGTTCGTAAGTATTTTTCATATCTTAACTTTTTTTATATCAATCTTTTGTTTTCTCAATGTCAGTATTTTTTTCTTCAGGAAATACATTAGCAGTGGTTCTGTACAGCAAGATAATACTCACGAGCATGATGCTTGGGGATGCATAAGGTTTCAGGAAACCGATCCAAATGTTTTAATTTACGTAGACAGGTGTTGCTTGCATTATCTTGATACTAGGGTAAGAAGCAAGTTTTAAACCTATTTATTTTCTTATACGATAACAAATTGCACAAATTATTTTCTGAATTATTTACTTAATAATAAGAATATATTTGTTACTTTTTATGCAGTTGAGTATCTTTACTGTATCTTTTTACAGACTGCTCTTGATCGAGCATGTATCACGTTGTGTCCAAAATTTAACTTGGAAAACTGTGAAAGTTTGTCGGTAGAAGCACCAAGTAAACACAATCGCTGTCGATATTTGGGCACTTATCATTCCTTTTTACTGTGCGATAATCGTTCTCCCAAGCAATGTGTGCGACAAAAATGGACGCATCAGTTCAAAGATACTCCGCTATTGGCGGCTGTAACTAACAGGTTAATAATGCTAAATAAGAATTCTAATTGTAATAACTAATTACCATTACAATTACATCATATCACATATTTATTACAGAGATGACAAGGAAATAATTGTTCTATCAACTCAGAAAGCTGGTGAAAACACAATAATTTTGAACACATGGATGAATGAGGAAAAGTCTCATTCCTTTAATTTGCCTTTTACACCCCCACACATTGCAGAAACATTAAATAAATCTCAAATGCAAGAAATGTGCTTGAATCCGTATTTACAAAGCAGATTTGAATTGTGTAACGCTGGTAGCACATTAATTACAAATATAAAGAATGCAGAAGTATTCTATTTTATCCAAAATTCTATTGGTATAACTATATTATATTCTATCATAAAGTATACTATATTAACATCTCAGGATGTTATGTTTAAACATGTAAATATATATCTTTTTACTATTTTTAGGTGATATATTTTATCAGTGTATAACACATGAAAGCACATTGGACAAATATTCTCCTATAAATAGCAAAGCTTGTTATGCGTTAAATATGTGGGAAAAAGCTTTGTCAGCTCAAGCTGAACCGATAGTACCTTTAACTCTTACCGATAAGTGCAATATGCAATATATATTTGAAAGTAAGAGAATATCTCAATTTTTATTTAGATATACTTTGAACTATTATAAGTAATGCAAATCATGAAAATGATTTTACACAGATTTTACGAACAAAATGCTCAGTCCTCGTTTAAAATCCACTGAAGAAAATGCAGACAGTTTTGATCCAACCTGGAAGCAATCATTAGCTAAATTGGGATCGTACATAGATCTATTAGCACCAGAACTTCTTGCAGCTTGGGAAATACGCGAGGAAGTACCTGTACCGGTAGGAATGGGATCACATCAGAAAGTTTTGAACTGGTTAGAATCTTCGACTTCGAAACATCCTGTTATGCAATCACAGGATGAACCCGAGTACATACCTACCCCTATCAATACTCAAGAATTAATTAGTGTGTCACAAGAACAGGATCTCATGTACATTGATGACAGCAACATGCTGCAAGAAATGTTGTTACCAAAAGTTAAATCGGGAACAACTCGCAAGAAAAAGCGCACTTAAATAATTTACATAATTAACAGATTAATAGAAATATATTGATCATTTGAAATTTATATTTTTGTACGTAATATATATCGAAGTTATGTGATGCGTGCGTGCGACAGTATTAATTTGTGTTATAAATAAACAAAATTATCTTTAGAACATCGTTTATTTAATCGTAATAAAAATTAAACGATAATCATGTATAATATCTGATGAGAAATGACTGAACATGTTGCGTATTTAAATGATGTACACGTCAAAAATTTCAACGTAATTGATTTATTTTGACTAGCGGTTCCGTAGGAAAGATGGTTTCCATCTCGAAATAAGTACTTTGCTGTTATCTTGTTGCTTATTTTGTTCCTCCTCCATTTGCATCTGCCAATAATCATTATTATAATCAAATATTCGATTATACATTCTTGCCACATTTTACAATAACTTACCAAAAATTTCCGTCGATTTTCTTTGAACATTTCCAACGGATTATCAAATTGTCTATAATAATTCAATACGTCTCGCACATCTTGCACATTTGATGTTAATATCGCTGTGAAAGAAAGTTAAAATCTTTATCAGCCAATAGAAATTATTAAAAATGTTGATATTTATATAATTAAAGAATTACATATAGAATTTATATTAGCAAAAATGACGGTACATGAAATTTTCAAGGCGTATAATTTTAAGATTGATCTTACTTTTCAGGAATGCCGCTAAGTCATACAATGTAGTATCATCATCATTACCCGTCCATCGAGGAAGTTTAAATGCATTTTCTGGGTGTAACTTCACGCTCTCTTCATTCCAATCGATAACAATAACCTGTAATCACAACGTATATAGTAGTGACTATAAAAATGTTTAAGTCTAATAAGAAGAAATGATTTTTTAATGCAGTAATAATTACTTTACTAAGATCACGATTGAGAGCTCCCAGATCTTTAACGTGATGTCCATCCACAAAACGTGTTGCATCTCTAACTAATCTGTACATTATATATCCATTTGGATCGAGTGCATCCAAAATAGGGAACACTGTCTGTAATTGAAATAGACAGATATTATTTTCCTCATATAAATTTTTTTTTTATCAAATACATTCGGAAGTAGTATTTAAAAAAAAAAATAAAAAACCAGTTATACCATTCCTTGTTCAGCTGTATAAATTACAATTTCAAATTGTGGTGGGGCAACTGCTTCTAAAAACTGGTCTACGCCAGGCCGCTTTTTAAATCTCCATCCAGTTGAATACTACAGATAAAACGTATACATGATAATGTTAACCCTTAAATTAACATGTTTAGATTTGAGAAATCTTTGTCGCCAACTATGCTATATTTTTAACAGTAGTTCTATTCAATGTAGTGTATGTAGCACACATAAAATGTATTTAAAAAACTAACTAAATATTTTTAATAATAATTCTATATTTTAAGCTCTATATTTTTATATTTCTTTCTCGATTCTATATTCCATACTCCAAATAATTCTTACACGTATATCACATTGGTCTCATGAGAATGTGTCATACATAGCAAACATTAATACATAGCAAAATTATATTGAAATTGCAGATCAGATACTTACTGTCCAATCTGGATGCACAAGGAGGTCTGTCATCTCCAGAACTAGAGTATATGGAGGCTGGATATATGGATGTTTTAATGGATCAGGTAACAACTTTTCCCTACTGGGTTCCTGTACTAGCTGTAAACACAATAAAATCATACTATAATCTCTCATACTGTAAAATCATACATGTATTCTCTAACATAGGAGTATAATTTCACATGTTAGAAAATACACTGTGCATAAAGAATTCAATATAAAAGACTATAAACTTATTTTAAGCTTTCCATATATTGCTTTATTATATTTCATTTGATATAATACAGCAATATATATGTATACTACAAGTATAGATAGAATTAATTATAAAAGCATCGTACTCTTGTGTAATAATTAAGCTCTCTCTTGACCCTCTTGTAGATCTGTTCAAAGAACGGTAAATTGGAAAATTCGTCCTCGATGACATTCCCATGTTCGTCATAGTTAGGTCTTCCTAATTCGTATACTAAATAAGTGAAGCCAATACCCATGAACACGCCAAATGCTGCAAATCCATAGTTCATCATTCTCTTCGATCTTTCACGATTCGCCTTTTCTTCCTCATCTTCCTTTTGCTGTTCACTCTGTTTCTTGTGAGCTGCCGCCTCCTGTCCCAATGACTCGGCTTCATTTATCGACGATTGTATGTTGGTCAGGTTACTAGTGATTTTTGGGCGATCCGTTGCTGAGGACAAATAAGAAATTTCGCACATAAAATAAACGCATAAGTCCGACATTTTTACACATATATACGAGAGTTACGTTTCTTCACGTCAAAGCAAGAATACTTTTTAATTACATGTGCAATTAAAATGATGCTCGACATATTTAGTAAGAATAATAAATTAAAATTAACAGTTTTCTTTGTCAACATGAATTTCTGTTAAACATTGATATTATTTATTTCCGTCGACGGCACGTGAGCTGTGATTAAAATGATTGTAATAGTAACGGGCTCCCATGCTTTCACGTGGAGGTTATGATCGTGCTCACTTTCGGTACTGTAGCGATATTTTTGCGCCGACTGAACGAGCGAAATTCGGCCGACGGGTCGTCGGAGGGTGCAATACGTCGTTCCCGCGTTCCCATTGTATATTTTACATAAAACTCGCAGGCTCCGCGTCGCAAAGGCCATACTTTAAAAATACCATGAGCTTTCCGAGGCAAAATCTCACTCACTCCCGTATCTTCCGGTGAGCCTTCACTTCACGCGGCCGATAAATTCGAGCGACCATCTTCCCGATCGAAGATAAACGTCGGCAGCATTTGTTGAAAGTGTCATAGCATGTTACGGTAAATTCTCAAGTCGCACGAAGGAAAAACGAAGGTGAGCTTCGAAAAATTTCGAAATCCACGATTTTATTCTGTCGTATTCCCCGCATAATGGTTAGATCGTACATACGGTTTTCCAATTGTGTACAATCGATTATTTTATTGATATATCAATGACTCTAGATCTTTGCCAATATTTAGATCAAATAAAAAGTAATGAAAATATTGAAAAAAGTGCTATAAGAAGTTTCTCCCTCCCGTATTTGATTCGAATCGATCGAGTTTTCGCGGGACGACATTTTATCGAAGATCACGTGATGGCGTGACGCGTCATATCGAGAACGTATGTACATACACGTGAGACAAATTCTTTTTTTCAAACGATTTCAGATTTCAGTTCGCGTCGGCGGCGTCGATTATCTCCCGCGATGAACTGGTCCGTCGCGATATCACGATTTTGTGTGGAAGACACTTCTCGGAAAGGCGATGGTCTCGGAGACGGCTTGAGGTATATAAGCCTCGATTCAATGACGTACCACGGAATTCTGTCGATTTCGCCGAATTCGTCGCGAGTATATATAAATGCGCGATACACGATTCGTGGTAACGGCGAAGTAACGCATGTACTTTCCCTTGATCGAAATTCCATGTCGCGCTTTCTTTGCGCAGATTAATCAATCATTCCGTCATTCCAGACTCACGCATTTATTTCGTGTTACAGAAGGAAGTCTATCTATTATAGCGAGACCTGGAGTTGAGCAGAGGGCGAGAAAGAGAGGGGGAGAAAGAGAGGGAGAGAGACGACGAAACTATTTCTCCTTTCTGAGTATTCGACATCGGACTGCCTTTCCCAGTAGTACAGCCTTCCGTTACATCCGACCGTCGTGGTAAGTAGTTACATGTCTATCAAGCGAACCTGTATTGAAAAAATCCGTTATTGCGACAGATGGTAATATTTTCATTGAATCTTGAAATCAATAAAGCGAAATCAATAGCGCGTATAATAAAGTTGATTGAAAGTATGGAAAATAATAATATTAATTTATTTTCAAAATATTAGTAAGATATAAAATATGACACAATAATATAATAATAGTAATATGAAACTGATATTTTTTGTATATGTGAAAATATGTAAAACATAATATGTAATAATATGTATTTATACATATATATACCTTGAAAATACGAAGAAAGAATCATATAAAATAATAAAGTATTTATATATTTAAGTGAACTTATTCCAATAATTAAATGGTTTATATTTATGATAATATACAATTTGATCTAAGGAAAAAGAACTCTAATGTTCATTTCTACTATGCGGATTAACTTTAATCTCGGTTTAATTTACTTTTTATCTTTTTCTAATTCTTAAAATTGGAAAAGGATAAGAAGTAAGTTAAACCGAGATTAAAGTTAATCGGCATTGGTAGAAATGGACATAAATGTATTTATTACATTGTGACACATTTTTTATAAGTTTGAAAAAACGATTTATAATAATTACTATTTAAGAAACTTAATTTAAGAAACTTTAATATTATAAAAGAAACTTTAGAAAAAAATTTAAAATTATATTAATACACAGCAATGTAATATGGAATACAGGCAATGAGAAAACATGGATGCAAACACGTTTTTCGCGTAGCGTGATATATAGCCGAGACGATTTTGTTAGAGAGAAAATGGACGTACTTGATTCCCCTATTTTTCATTGTTTTTCGTAATTTTTGTTCCTCGGTCGAGCTTTGTTTTCTTGGCTCCTCGGATTTGTCATTCCCACTTTTAGCGTTCTCCGGATTTTCTTTTCGCGCGGTATCTTTTTACCGTCGTGGCCATCAGATACGAAATGGTCAAATGCATGACATTACTCACACTAATTAAGCAAGAAAATGCTACTGGCCATTAGAGTCGTGTCCGAAGAGGAAAAATATTCATGAAGATATTTGTTGTCCGGCGAAGAAGATTAAATTCTTTTATACGTACAACGTTTTAAAATTATAACAATAAATTATATATATTTGAAAGTGTTCGCACAATACCGTTCAGAATTAAGTACTTTATTATAAGTACTATTAAATATTTTAAAGAAATGTTTAATATCATGAAGTCAAAAAACTGCGGACATCACATTAATTGAATTGAAATTTTTTGCCTCAAGGAAAATACACTGATTGCATGTAAAATTGGTTCTTGTGAATCAAGAAAGTTAGTTGAATAAATTGAAGTGAATGAAAGTAAGTTAGCGAGTGAGATTTCACTTTGAAATTTGATTAACTTTCTATTTCTGTTAAATCGCTCTTACTATTCTTTATTAAATTTCGCAAACTTTCTCAGGAACGAGGCACAAAATTAAAATCAATATGATTTTGCAAAACTGCATTCTGAATTACACACTTTTTTTTAATGCTTTCTTCACGTAGGCTCCACAGCGATTATTATTCGGAATTGACGCGACGGGCGAACGGCGGCGAACCTATTGTGACTCCATTGGGTCATCCCGTTAGTCATGATTAAGCAAATTTCATACTCGAGCCATTAATATTACAGTAGGTGACCGTGCGAGGTCCACAAAATTCCCCTGGCTAGTATAGAATGCATGCACTGACCCCGACAACCGCCACATCGTCGGCGAACTTGCCGAACTTGATTAAATTGTGTTCGACGAGACTTCGGCTATTTATGGGTCGAGGGCAAATAATCAAGCGGACTGAAAATCCTCTACGACGCATCAGATTTCGAGGGCGTTGCGTTAGAAAAATAAAGAGATATATATAGAGAGAAAAGAATCGTGTACGAATGCATACATAATATATATTATATATGTAATATTACACTTCTTGTACATAATAAGCCTCTAAATCACGTATAATATACCTACGAAGATAAAATACCGTGGAGGGATCTTAGCACTTTATCGCACCGGATCCTTATTCCACCACGGTGACGTTTAACCCTTTTTTTTCGAGAATGGCGCACATGGGGGCGGAAGCTCGTGTCAGCTGCCGTTAGAACGGTAATGAGAGGTGCCATAACGTTAACGGGCGAACGCATACATTCCAGCAATTACGTCGCTCCAACTAATTTCTGTCCCTCGGTAAACTTGAGGAATTCCAGGCGGCGAATATGCGCCCGCGGGGGTTTGCGAGGGGAGAAAAGGGCACGAGGAGCTCGGGTCGGGGGTTACGGTTGACCATTTCGCGTTTTCCCCGCTCGCACAAGCGGTCCCAGACATCCGCGCACTTGTCGAACACACAGACGAGATGTACATGAACGACGCCAGATACACTCACAGAGACTGTAGACTTCTATATAAGGTGACTCGGAAAACACTTCGCATATTAACAAGACTGTATTTTTCGATCAGACTGAACTCTATTTAGAAGAAGTTTAATGGAAGTCCTTAATTACGTTCGGCATTGTCTCAAATCAGGAATATTAAGAGTCAGATTTGACGTGTGAAACTTAACTATTATTACATAATTAATAAAATTTTTAATTTGTTCCAAATTTAGATTAAGCGAAATTAATTTAAGCCTTAATTAATTATAAATATAAGACGTTTAAATTAATTTATTTATCTTTTTCATTACACGCTTATTCTTGTTTATGCCACAAGCGACTTCGATATCTACATTGTCCGTCACAGGCATTACATCAAGGTCTGAATACATTAATTTATTTTTTCTCGACGCACCCCGTATATTAACGTATACAGCCGCCTTCCCCAAGACACGGACACACGTGGAAATTGCAGACACGTGCGGCTACGGTGCGCGCCCTTTAGCGTCACGGGGGTGAGAGAGGACGGAGATGGGTGGGCGGCGGGAGGGTTGTTTGTCGAGAGAATTTTCAGTGCGCACCCGCTGGCCGGTATTACGGCCCGGATTAATTCCCAACAAAAATATGCGAGATATTTTAGCCGGCCGGACGAGAACATTCGCACGCGAGCGCACGCAAGCCGCAAAAAGGGAACAAGCGCGTATGCGTTTGTCCGGCGATGCGCGTCGCGTATTTTGCTTTCGGATCGCGCGAGCCAAATATCTGCCGCGATGAATCGTCGCCGAGGACGGTGGAAAACGCGCGTTTTGTTTGCACTTCGACACCGCAGCTCTGCTAATCGCGTCAATGCGTTCACTCGCAGCCGAGCGACGGGCGATCGCGATTAACCGTTTCCGGTTCAGAGTTACGTACGTTGTTGCCCGACAAGCAAATCTGCATAGCTCGAAGATGAACGGAGCGTTGTTTCTAATTAGAGCTATGCGACAGCAAGCTATTTTTCTATCTTTCCAAGCGAGAAACACACCGACTAAATAAAATATTAAAAAAGAAAAACGTTGAAATAATAGACGTGATTGTGAAATTAAAACGAAATATATGACACGAATGTGATTTATCTTAAATCAGGATCTAAATTAAAAGTTTTATTTCTTAAATAGGTAACTGACAAAGAAAACAAATTAATCTGAAACATAGGAAATTTATGTCATTTAAAAATCACTTTAGAATTTTAGAATATCAAAATATCACGTAAAGATTGAGATTTTTAGTTTTATAAGATTGTATTCCTAAAACTCAAGATATACTTAACGAGTTAGCTCGTGCAAACACAATCACCACACAGAGATAAATTAACCGACGAAGAAAATAAACACAACTCGAAAATCGGTAGACAACGCTGCACTGTCTGCCACGATATTTATAAGCTTTATGCAGGAAGTCGCTCAAGTAAACCGTCCGTAACTCACGACGCTGCGAGTAACAACGCGAAAAATATGAGCTAATAGCGATGCTGCGCGGTGTAATGATCTATAAATGCACCGGGCTATGTAAATGAACAGACACAGCGGCGTCGCACCAAACGAGCTTGCGAGCTTTTGCTCGGGTTGTTCGCACTCTGTACATCACGTCTCACATCGAAAAGATTCCTGAACGAAATTCCTCCCCGGGCCGAGAATAGTCGGGTCATTCACAATCCCGACGGTCTATTCGCGTCACCTATTTCTATTTCGTTCACAAATTATCGGGACTTGCGTTTGATATAGGAGACAGAATTAATTTTATTATTCTGTTTTTGCGAGACAGACAGGAATGTCACTACACAAATTGTTCCTTAGCGTAATTATGAAAAAAAGAAAGGAAAAATAAAATCAAATAATATAAACAAAATATAATAGAATATATATCGTATATGAAACCAAATACATTTACATTGTACAGAAATAGAATTATGTTATGTTTTAGTAAATATTTTTAATTTAAATCGTGTTATACTCATATTAAAATAATTCAATATTCTGTAAAATTTTAATTTTTACCACACGTGCGTTCTAATTACACTAGTTTTCATATAATTTGTGCGAAATGACACGGTTGTCGCAAAACAAGATATCACGTATGAAGTTTCTTATTAAAGTTAGAGAAGCGTATTAATCGTCTTTACTTTATATTAAGAAAGTTTCCTGCCGTTTAATGCTGCAGTTTTATCGCGGATTATATGGCTTTTGAAAACTGCACAACTTTTTCAATGAAACTCACGAAGTGACAAATAATGAATATAAATAACCACCCAAAAATCAGCAGCAAAGCATATTTCAGAAAAAATATGATTTGTAATTATATTCAGTTTCTATTCATGAATTTTCTTTAATACAAATTTAACGAATTACTGACGCATATCTGTAGACTATGAATTAAATATTTTAATTTCTTTCTTCTCTGATTAAACGCATTAATATAAGTCTGCGAACTATACGATAAAATTAAAATAGACGGTTTAAATAATTGTATTTAAATAATCTATTGTCTTTTATTGGAATATCAATAGAGTTAAGTGCCATTTCCTTGTCAAATCAATCCTGTATATTTCAATTAATATGGAACAGTGAAATATTTATCATTCAAAAATAGATTTGTTAAGTGAAATATAAATATCCTCATCATATAAATATTTACACTATATAAATAATAAACAGATTATATAGCAATTTTTACCGTTTTATCGTTTCTACCTTTAGTTTTAAAATATTGGCATTTTAACGATAATCCGATGCTGACAACATTAAGCTTCTTATGCGATAATAAACTGCAATTCGACAAAAAATACTTTCGCTATTGATCAATATCTATGTATGCATCGTACAACTGTACACGTACAGTAAAAACTAGTGAAATCTATGATAATATCTCTCATTTCGTAAAATAGAATTTTCTAAAGGGTGAGAGCGAATTTTTAGAGTGCATTAAGGGGATGAGCGGATATACGAAGCGGGTAAACCAAACAAAATATCTCGCATTCGCAGTCACGGATGCAGTCGCGTCGTGCACGCCGCTGGGTATATTTTATACAGCTTGCAACGTCGGTTTTTCACGCGACGTGAATTAGCCGCGTATCTCACGCAGGCGCTTTTAGCCTCCGCCACCGCCGTCGATCGACAGATTATCAGATCGCGCCCGATAAAAGGGTCCCGTCGCGCCGCGTGTACACGTACACACATCCGTGGTACATTTGTTCTCTCGCGTAATGGAATTATCGTACATACCGGTGGCACGCGATACTTCGATTATGCCGAATGCGCCCTTTCGCTTACGCGTGTAATTCCAGTTTAATCGTCGCTTGCAAAAAAAAACAGTTCTCCGCATCGAGAATTGAAAGTTCATTATTGACTCTGACACAGTCATATGCAAGAGCTATAGTACATATAGTTACTAAGAAGCTGTGAAAGAATATAGAAATTAAAACAGAAGCTTTAATATTGATAAAAGTGTAGAACGAAAATTACGGGAAATTTGGAGAAAAGTTAAATAAAACATTAAATATACAATACATAAAACAAATGAGAGAATTTTGATGAATATAATTTATCCATGTTGACTTATTTATCAAAATCCAATTTCGAAATTCATTCATTATTCATTTGCGTAAAATATGCATAATCTGTAAAACCGCCGTGGAATTTTAATTAATATAAACCATGACCGAGATCGATTTATTCTTATTATAAGGTCGTCTAAATGAAATCAAGATTCGGGTTACTGCATTGTAAATAGTGACGTCATTGGAGATAGGATATGCTTAAATGTTGTCTATGTACGTACATTATCAGCAACAATGTGGTATGTATATTTACCTGTGTACATATTCTTATGTTGTCTTAAATTATACACTTTACTCAAACAGCTAGTCTACGTTTCATTTGGACAACCTTTGTAATTCAAAAAATACGCATTGCACTGTGCTTTCAAGTCATATCGGTATTATTTAGACGTAAATCCGTGATTCAATTAATTGAAGAATATTTACGGTGAGACCATAATCCTTTGGAGACGATTCCTCTCTGCCGACTTTTAGCTAAACAGCGCCGCTATGCAAAGCTCCTAATTAGTCTACCAATTTGTACGCTTAACTATATGACTATGCAAATTTGGCTATCCGACCTATTACGCGATTCTATGCATATGCGCTATCGAGAGTACGAAACGGGATTGCGTTTAATGTAGGCTGCAATGCCGTTTATGACTAAACGTTTCGTCTTTGTTGACACATGCTGCAACGTGTCGTATCTTACATGTGCTACACATAGAAGAAATTATTAAAATATTATTGACATTAAAGAATAAAATAAACTTTAAATACGAATTGATGTTATTTTGTTAACATTGTAAAATCATTTTAAATGTAATTTATTGAATAGCTTAAAACGAAATTGCGATTTCGATATGATATACCTTTTCATCAATCTCAAAAGTCTGCTTATTATGAAGTTACCACTTGTACGTTGAGAACTACGTTTATTTTTGCAAATTTGACCACACGTTCGGGATTTTGCGATCGATATACGATCTGTGTACAGCGACTCGCAATATTAAAAAAAAAGAGAAAAGGCAAAAACCGGTGAAGGTTCGTAATCAGTCGCGCGGACGTAAACATGGCAAAGACAATGGCAGCAAAGGCTGCCGATATTTGCGATCGTACAGACCTTTCGTAGAATAACTTTCCGGGCGCGCGCGTATCGACGCGAATTCACGCGAGACTTACGCGCCGCGGCAGAAATATGAAAGCGTCCGGCTTTTGTGCGCACTTTCGGCTTTAAACAGCGTGACGCGAGCGGCGGAATGAAATTCGCGTCCGGAACGCGTCGCCCGGTTATTGTCCGCCTGAAACCGAACGTTGCCGCGCGCCCGATCGTCGTCGTTCCTGAATGAACGACGAGATCGTTGCGGCCGACACAGCTGTGACAGAGAGTGCATGCACTGCAGATACGCTCCGAAGCTGATTTTTATTACCGTCCGCTTTTGTCATCTCGACGCGTCGCGATAGTCGGGGTCGGCCGTGGCGAAACGCGTCTGTCACTTTGTAAAATGTTAGAAACGTTTTCGCGCGATTGCAGCCGCGAGTTGGGGGGCGATACATTGTAACGCTTACAAATGTTATTTGATATCGCGCGAACTTGCTGAAGCTGAAATGTTTTGCAACGACATAAATATCTTGAATAAATGCTTGAACTTTTATCACTTTGATATCATATTTTATCACTTTTGGTAATCGACAAATTTCAAAAAGGTGAATCTATTCACTTATCATTTTGTCATCATTATATATCTTGATAGGACCTCGTTTTTAATAGCATCGAATTTTTTAACTTGTTTTAACACTGTTATTCCAGAAGAATACAGAAACGAACAATATAATAGCTATATTTTTATTTTAATCAATTCTCATATTTATGTCGGTGCCTTCAATTTGCAGAATACGTTTCAGTTTCAAATTTTTGTACTTTTAATTAATGTTTAACGTCTTCAAAAAAATATCACAAAAATTTTCTGCCCCGTTGCAGTAATATGAGGGACGCAAGTGAAGATGTAGCGCATGTAACCGAAGTGACGCCCCGTGCTTTAAATACAACGATGTCCCATAACTTACGCCGTATTCCGCCGGTAATGCACCGTGCCGTTGTGCACGAGTTGTGTCTCGGCTGGCGACGAACACAACCGCAACCCGCTTAAATGGAAAGAGTCCTATGTCGAAACATTTGGACCGGGCTTACCGCGCCACGCACACAATGCCATTGATTAATGAGCGACATTAAGCGCGACGCGCGCTGCCCGCTAAGAATTTAATATGGACTGTCAGTGCCCTGCTGTCTCGATATGTATTACTTGCATATTAAGTTCGTCTAGCGGGAGGCGCGCATCTCGAGACGAACGACCCCGCGAAGAGATTTATGTCTCGCAGTCCACGAAATCCACGTTCGATCGATCGTTCGACAACGTGGCTTCTTCTTGGCGAATGTCTTTCCTTTATACGACAACGAGAATCCGTACATCTCTCATATCGTGTGCTTCAGTTTGTCGATTTATACACATATTATTATACATTAAGTCTCGAGATTGTTATATAATTATATTGATTGATATGATTATTTAAGTATATGATGCAAGTATAAGAGTAAAATCTTATTAAAAAACACCATTAAAATTTTAAACTAAATCTGTCAGATTGAAGATTGATTGATTTTTAGAATATTTTGTACATGCACATAATGCATATACATTTTTCATTGAATTCTAAATGCAATTTACGCTCGTAAATACGTATCAAATAAGAAATGTCAAACTTTAAATAACGAGGCGTACTTAAAGTCGCAGTTTAATTGTAGCTATTATAAAAAGCTGTGAAACGGAGGGCGGAAAGTTGGTGCTCGCGAAACGTCCTTCGATTTTGTGTCGAGGCGGGATTGATTTACGTAATTATTTAAGCTCATCTTCCGGGATCGTGCCTTCGAAGACGCTAGAAGCACGAAAATCGGATTCTTCGGGACGGTTTTTCGTCGGTCCACTGGACGCGGAGACTTTTAAGCTCGGCTTTCCTGCCGCCGTGAATAATGGCCCGTCATCGTTCACCATTGTGCCCGGCAACGAATGGCCGCGTGTCTTATTCCCGTTCGAGCTAGACTGCTAGACAATGTAACTTTCTTTTTGCGGCTCCTCGTATCGACACGTACATCATACACCGGCACTGTATATGAACAATTCTACTCATCCGCGCGGTAATAATTTAGTAGGCACTAGGTACAGATATGTTTCAATGGAGGAGAGAAAATAGGATGATTATGCATACGTGTATGTGTGCTGTCTCGATAAATAAAACTTATTCTCAAAGTTATTTTGCTGCCAATTATTGCGCATAATCGATTAAATTGTTGTAAATCTCCGATCATGACCTTTTATTGATACATTATACTGATTCTGATAAATAACTTGAAATTGAGAGATTGTTTTAGTTTTAAACTTAAGTATTTTATATATTAAAATTAAAATTTTTTCCTTTTTATATTACTTATATAATGCGATTTATGTGTAATAGAATTTTAAAAATTCTTAGTAGTTTGATTTTTTTTTTAATAATGTACATTTAGCGTTTTTTTATCTTAAGTCAGTATTAAAAATTAATAATTAAGTTATTTTTTTTATACATGTATGCATATATGCGAGTGTTTACGATTGTACCGATCTACCGATCTACCGAACTTCAACCGTTACTGGGAAGGTGGCGGCATATGCGCGTTTTAGGCACCGTGGCTTTAGGCTTCTTTTATCCAACATTGAACGATAAAATTTTATCAGAGCAATAATGTTTGTTGATGCAATGACTTTGAATTTAATATTTCTGATATTTTCAATATTTCTGAATTTTTCGAAAAATACTATCGTTGCTTTATAGTTATGCTATTACAATATTTACTTGATAGAGACGTAAGAGACGTGAAGGAGATATATTCTTGAACCGATGAAATTTTATTGTGCAGTGTGAAAAATGGATGCGAATCATCTATCAAAAATGTCTCGGCGCAAAATGAAGGAAAATATCGCAACCATCTGAAAATATCACACCAAGAATATTCGTGAGAACAGCCAGCTGCCGCGCGATAAAAGTGAGTGAATTTTTTCATTAAAATTAGTTTTTAATTAATTTGCGGATTCTCTTATCTCGTTATCGGGCGATAAAAATTTCACTGAGAATGGACATTGTATGATCAGTTTAATCATGTAACATTGGAATTTTTTAAACTAGAATTTTTTAAATAATGCTTTAGTTAATAAAAATAGTTTTTGAATAAATTTATTTAAGCACAAAAAATTTGCTAGGAATTAATTAGACGTTGCGGCTATTCTTTTACCATTGATGGTTTATAAAAAGATATTGACATGTTATAAAAGCGTTATTGTTTCATTATTGACATATTTCAATTTTAATAATATTATCAATAAGCAAAATAAACTGTTTCCCCTGTTTTCCTGATAATGCTAGATTATAAAGGCGTTAATAATAATCGATAGAGGAATTTTTCATTCCGCCGATATAATTGCTGATACGTAGAGCGGTAATTCCGGTTGTTTGGGGAGGCAGAAAGGAGAAGGTAGGTGTGCTCATGACACGCCAACTGACCATTATGCAGATTTTCAACGATTAGATATATCGGACGTTTTGCCGACGCACCGAATGTAATGTGCCTTTGTGAAGGGAACGAAGGGAACGACGAGAGCCGGGATTCTCCCGTCTTGTCCACCTTTCATCCCGCCTTAATTCGTTATCTTGACTAACGACCTCTTTCCCGTTCCCTCCACTCGCTCGGAAGAGCGGGGAAGAGAAAAGGGAGTAAAACGGAAGGCGGACAGAAAACGGATTTTCCAGCGTTGCTAAGGCCGAGGAAAGACGAACCGTCGCGCGCCTTGAATAAGTTCGCCGGATTTCTAAGGGTCAAAGGAGAGCTGCTTAAGAGCCTGCTCAGGGTGACTGTGTGCACACGCGGGACGATGTTCCGTGAACGCGTTGATGAGAATTTTTCCCTCTCGATCCTTCACGGTCCGGTCTGAAATGGTTTCGGCAAGAGGGTGAAAAAATAGAAAACATCGAGTGAACTTCACTCCCATTCTCTTTTCTCGATATCTCTGATCTGTGAAAAAAGCTATTAAGACGAACGCTTTATATTTGTTCAGTATTTATCAATATCATATAACAGTCCGTAATATCATAACATTTTTATATTAATAGTATTACCAATATTATCAATAGTATTATACAATATTTCTATAACAGAACTATTAATAAGAACTAAATTTAAATTTTATAAAACTATAAAATAAATAAAATGCATCTCTTGATATATTAACAGTGACCATTCTTTAAACCTATTTATTTAGAAAAGTGGGAATTGTATTATTATTAGAATCGTTATTTTATATTGATATCGTTACAGGAGATTATTTAAGATACTATCGTACCATTTAAAATATATGTTATGCATTTATATTTATACGATGGACTCGTAAAACACATCGAATAATATATAATTTTTTTATAACTCGTAACGTAAATACGTGCAATGAGACGTCGTGAAGGATCAAGTACATAATTCATGACGAAGTTTATGGTAATTCGCGATAGGCAGGTAGAACTCACACGCGAAACGTATTCCGCGCATCGTACGGGAATGATCACGGGATGGGTCAGAGCACGCGGTGTCTCTTCCGCGTGTTCCTCTCGCATGGCTACCAATTACCGAGATCGCGACAAGAACGGACACGTGCGTTTCATTACACGTTTCGGGCAACTCATTCACCGCCCACGCATGTATTTTTCATGGGCCAACAAGCGTCGCAAATCGCGATGAAATCGAAAGACGCCGCGCGGACACTCGCGCGAATTGAACCGTCACAATTAAGCTGATTCGCAGTTTAATTCCTACGTTCAGGAAAAGGATTTGTTTTAAGATATAAAATAGTTCATTAATAATAATTGATTCGAGACACACCAATTTTTTCTTGCAGTAACAGTTTCTAATTACAAGACAGCAGTGAAAGAAGAAACAAGTAAATAATATAAATTAATTAAATAGAAAATAGTTTCGAAACATCTTGTATATAGGAATTTACTAATAATATCTTTTATATACAATTGGATGATTCAAGTGCTCGGAATATATCCCTGTTAAATATGGTGTTATCGAAATTTTACGTCAGTTAGAAACATTTATTATCTTGCACTAGACGATACTGTGGTAACTGGTCGTATTACGAACGCTAATTAATGGCGGCATAATTGATTTAGCAGGCGTATTATCGTATCGGGAAGAAGATTTACGTAATCCGATCCATTACGATATGCGGTGACTCTTGAGATTTCCATGCGCGGGGATGATTTTTTTATTAGATAATAACTTTTCAATGCAATATATATACCATTACATTACCTATTGGAAAGGAACTTAAAGTTAAAGGCATGGGGAAAGAGTACCCGATGGATAGGATAAAACAGAGGGCAGTTTTCGTAGGCTCTTAAATCTCATTTATCGATTTTACTTGAAAATAAAATATATGTATTTTTCATGATTAATCGATTTTTTACTCATACATTATGTTTGTATCTTTCGGCAGCTCTCGATTGCAATTGAATTGAAACGCTGGATATGTTTAGAAAATATTTTCAATTAGTGAAGCATTGTGGTTTGCACCGTCGAATTATCGAAATATATAATGTAATATTTTATTTACATAAAATAAAATAAGAAACAACCGCGAGTAACAAATAATCTTTAAGGTAATATTTATTGTAAATATAATGTATTACCTGCTCCGTTGTCTTATTCGATGCTATCCTTTCTTCTTTCAGGTTTTTTCGTTGCTCTCACACACATGCATATTTGATGTGCGAAAACATGACAATTAATTACGATCGCGCGTATTAATCATCAGTACGACAATTGCATGATACTTTGAACTGCATTTTCAATATAATATATATACGCGCTTTTTACATTAAAACGAAAAAATAATGTGAAAGAGTACGATCGTACAACGCAACGTATACGCAATTGATTACATCGAATGAATCTCGTTAAAGGAGTAATTATCGCTCGTAATATTATAATAATAATTAGATTTTTAATTTTGTTATATATTTGACTCTTATTTGATCTTAAATGATTAAATTGTGCGAAATATTTAACTACGATGAATAGTCATTGTTCCGATATGTTTACGAATCGTTAATTATGGATATTAATTAATTGTATGAGACAATAACGGAGCGACTCATGCCACTGTCTGTCTACAAGAGTTTCACCATCACGGAAATGATAACATTGACAGTCTTGCGTACGATGCGCTGTACGTAATAAAAACAAACATCAAAGTCGCATGCCAGTCGACTCGTTTACTACCACGAAATATTTATTATAACGCGCACCACAAAATAAATGTATATTAAATATTCTTCTCGTATTTCAAGATAATTATAAATAAACGATTGCTACGTTTGAAATAGATATCAAAACAGATAGATAAGAAGAATAAACTAATATTTTATGATATTTACGGGCAATAATTATTTCTTCGACGATGCTTAGATATGTATTTACCTTGCATCGTAGTCCGAATTTTTCTCTGATTTAATTAATAAT
>NC_092358.1:20031458-20080418 GCF_030848805.1 Temnothorax longispinosus
TTGTGTGCATGCGACGAAGAAATTTGAAATAATTGAAGGCCTAAGAAGCATCAAGCGACAGCAATTCTTTTTGGAAAAAGTAATTAATTTATTATTTTATTTGTTTCTCGCAGAAATAATAGATAGTTGATGATTATATTTTATGTACGCAACAATTATATTTTTTGAAATTTATTAATTATTTTGGTCGTTATTGTAATTTAAATATATTTATATTTTACAGATCAATGTAGCTGTCAAATTCCGTTGCTGTACTGGTGAGTCAAACAGTTATTTAATCTAATTTAAGATAATGAATCTATGAAAACTGTATAATACCTATATATTTAGAATTGTAGCATTACAAAATATTACAGATAGCTGTTAGATATCTGTCATAGATTTATTATCTTAAAAAATATATTAGAATATGAAATATATTGTGCGTTTTCTGGATATTACTTAATTACGGAGCAGCACTTTAATATATTTTTATATAAATACGTAAATTTTTAGTGCATATCAAATAATTATTTACGTTTTTAAAAAAATTACTACATACATCGCGTGCGGGGTAATAAAAAAAATTTGACTTTGTATACAGACATGATATCAGAATCTAACAATTTCGCGGGCCGGACATCGTAAATCGTCGTCGTTTCGTAATTGCGACATAGGGGCGTTTTGGCGGGCGAGTAATTAAAATCGTATTTCAATATTCTGCCAGCGAGAGGGTATCCCCGCCGATTATTCCGACTACTCGATTACAAGGCGCCGTGAGAACATCGGATTCCAGGTGTCGGAGTCCCGCGTGTGCGCATATTATTATTTCGATAATAATACTAATTAAGGCGCCTCCAGCCGCTCGTAATAACACTTTGCACGTAATGCGCGCTCCTAATCCGTAGCGGCATATGGTCCAACATGCGAGATATCTCGCGCGCTGCGCGGCGAGCGCAGTCATCCGCCACGTTCTTCTTCTCACTCTCTCGCGCATTAAATTCACCATTAAAACACGTGTCCGCCGTTTACCGTAGATATTCACCGCGGTACGGGCTTACGCTACCGATCAGTTGTAGGTCGGAACGAAGGAAGAACTTGATTTATGAGCACTCTCATGAATATTACTTTCCATGCTGTGCACGCGCGTTTCGTTTCGCTTTGCACTTCGATTTGTTTTACTTAATAGAAGAGAAAAGAAATTTTTCTATTAAAAAAAGCAATATATGTATTATTATGAGTTGTTTTCACACAACTATCGATATTTCGGGATTTCTTTAGGAATATTTTTCGAGCTTTCTTTCTCCTTCTCTCCTTTAGTGTCGATAAATTTTGAAAGCCAAATATATTCGTCAAGTAAAATTACAAAATTGTAAACGAAAAAATTAAAATTGCATTAATTAAAATAAAAAAATATATATAATCGAAACATTGGTTTCTTCGATATTACGTGTAGATTGCCGAATTGGCAAAATTACTCTTTTCTTTAGCGTCGTTAAAGATTATTATTATGAGTATTATTGAAATCTATCAATTAAAAATCCAATGCTCTTAATGTCGGTTTTCCTGAACCGTCGTCGGCATATCTCGCCACTCGCATCTCCCTCGTTAGCTGTGCGAGCGGAAAGTTGTTAAGTTATTCGTTATCCTAATTATGCACATAATAAATTACATGCAAGAACGGCCGTCACACTCGAATACACCATGTGGATTTGTTACGTGCATACGTCGGCCCATCCATCGACCGATGTGATACTATACACGTAGAGTAGGTCGCGGTGCACGTGTTGCAGACGTATGCGCTCGCGCACGCATGGCACACTCAGGCTAAGAATTCTGAGAAACGCGCTATCGAGTGAAATCGTCGACGTGCACTTTCGTACGCGAGCTTCCGCTGCATTCTTTTGCATCGGTTAATTAGATACAGTATCTTTACGGTAATTAAATCACTTTTTACTCGATTAATTAGTAGCCAGCCCGCTTTGCTGCGGAGAGGAAGAGTTACAAGAGAAGAAGTTTCTCGTTATAACTCTTCTCGTTAGAAGTATGCTCCTCGTTCGTTCGTCCGTGTTAATGCTGTTGAAATAAATTTGTACTATGAAATATTCACGTATTCGTATGATAAGTAGGACACGAGTAACTTATTAATATATATTTTAGAGACGTCTTTAAAATATAAGTTGTTTTCAAAAATTAAGAACACAACATCTCAAAAGAAGATAAGATACTACTTGAAATTTTATTTGCATTTGCGGTGAATTTAGTAACTATAACTATTAATTATTAATTAAGAATATTTTAGAAAAAATTAAATTAATGATTTGATGAAAGATACACACTGGAATTTTGTATTAAAACTTGAAACTTGTTTTTGTTATTATATAAAATATTTATACTTATAAAAACATTTATTTCTATTTTTAATTAAGACTTTAGTCGTTAAAACGCGAATTTATTGATGCATTTACTATTTTTTTTACTACTGGAAATAATTGTTTTAAACAATTATTTGCTTTGATATTTCGAATTATCTCAACGTTATTGCAAAGTGCTTATAATGTTGTCCGTCCTGAATGTATGCGGCTTTTAATGGAAACGCGATGGTTCTCGAAAATACCCAGCGCGCTTGTGAGCAACTGCAACGTCTCGCATATGCGAAATGAATAAATTAACAGGAGAAGATCAACTCGTTATCGCTCGCGGGTTTAGTTTGCTTATTATTACTAATTAATTTTATCGATAAAAAGGCTCCAACAGTATTGCACAACAACGAGAGAGTGTATACAATAACGGCGATCTTGATACTTCTCAGAATTGCGTTACATAAAACAGTTATATCCAATTTCCACTGAATTTAATGAATTAATTGCTCGCGTGCAACGAATAATATACAGGAAATTAAAAAAAGGAAACATACATATCTTAATGGTAACATATTTACATGATGATTTCAAGTATGTGACATTTACAACTTATTTAATAATGTATCGAGACATGATACATGCTAGAATATATGAATATGTGCATTTATCATAGAGCTACTGTCGTGAAAATATGTAATGGAATAGGGATTCCGCGAATTCTACAGTTCATAAGAGTGCATAGGTTAATATGTCTAATATATACGATATTATTTTTATCGTTTCAAATGCCCAATAGTGTCCCATGTGCGTGACGTACTCACCTTAATTGATGCGAGATAACCCGGAAATGTACGATAGTGGCATAACCAGTCGGTCCCGGGTTTGGATCGTAGCCAAATTCGAGTATTTCGGTGGAAAATGCCTAACGCTTTGTGCACCGTGCCGTTGTGCGGCACATCGCAACTTTACTAGTTAATGGTTCTCGGGGCCGGGTACGAATGTGTCGTACCGAGACATTAGAAGTGTTGCTAACAAGGTCGGTCGACAGCGAAGTAAGCGAATAAACGCCCTTAGAATTAAGCTGACTGCGAAGTTCTTAGGTCATGACGCCCGTGCCGCAATCTGCATTTTTAAATGATTTAACAAGCAGGTACATGCTCGAGCTGTCTCAGCGTTTGCGATTAAAACGCTAATTGCGTAGTAGATGTATCAACATTAAAACTAGGGCGGGAACTTCGATCCTTCTCAGCCTCTAATTGGAACTGCCGTGTAGAACACGTTTCATGGGACGTTTTGAATTCATACAAATTTCATTTATTGTCTGGAATTTATCCAGCGACATTCAACAATATTCAAAATTGATTACTACTAAACTAATGACTACAGTAATAATATAAATTAACAAATATGTAATTATTATATAATAATTATATATAATAAAAATTATCTAAGAAAATTTTATATATACTATAGTTATAGTATAAAATACTTATTAATAGTCTCTGCTTATTCTCTTCGTAAGATTATATAAATGCAAGGAAATTACAAAACTAGGTGATACAAGGATGTACGACATAATGTAGAACATTCCACAGCCGCAAAAAAATGTAGCGTTATTTCATAATGAGAAGAGATATTAGATGTTTAAGCACGCACGTAGTCAGTCGTTTCATTAGTAGATAAAGTTGCGCCGAGGAAGCTGTTGTCTCTCAAAATATCATGTAGTGCATGCAGGGGTTTGTTACTTATGTAAGTATATATGTGTTATAAATACCGTGCTTGATAATTCAGTGCACTAGTTTTGTGCAAATAAATATAATAATACCACAATAGAACAGCAAGCGTTATGAAACCATTTTATCTGATATTTCTTCAATGACTAATAATCCTAAAATAAAGAATGCAAAATAGCGCCGTTTGCGGTTGCAGTGAGGCTATACGGGAATTAAAGATTTAGAAAACTTTTTGAATCTCTCTTTTATATATTATATATCTACAAAGATTACACAAGCTGAAATATAAATGTAGTTGATATTATGTCCGGAATTAAATATGTTAACATGAAGTTTTAACAATGCTTTATTATAATCCTTTTACTATATATTATTTCAAGCATTGTAAAATTTTGATACATCGTTTTAAAGTGATTAAAGTGAAATAAATGTGATGCTATTGCCGAAATGTGAGAATTATCTCGCGAGAGACGCAAGAGAAGCGTCTTATCGCGACCGAATTTCGCATAACTCGCGGGCTCGGTGCACACACGCGAACGCTCATCATCATGCGATACTCGGTTCGGGTAAACGTTGAACGTCGATACTCGTGCGGATCATGGCAATCGCTTTTGGTCGTTACCCCGCTTTTTGCGGCAGCAGAAATGAGGCGTCAAATGACTGAGGTCGGGGTCCCCCGTCCGCACCAGACTTCGGCCATTTGTTGCAGAGTTTCTTTCTGACGTCCAATTGAGTTTGCGGTTTAACTCGTTGAGCAGTACGGAGGCAAACGCATCTGTGTTACTCGGGGCTCCTTCGCATTTTACTTCCGCTTAAATCGATCGGCGTGCGCGAGGCAACGCAGCCGAACTTTTGTGCGCGGTAAGAAAGCGAGGATTGCTACCCTGGATGGCGTTTTTTTCCCGCGGGAACGATTACTCCTGCCTTCGTGTCTCCCTACGAGTTTTTTCGGAAAGCTTCATCAGGTTCGCGCGAAAATGTGGGGATCCAGAAGACTTGAGACTTTGGTTTTTATATTTGTTGTATAATGCCATTGATGAAATTTGCTCGAAATATAATCGCAAATTATAATTTGAAGTAATTAATCTAAATGTATTTATGTAGTAATGCAATTACAACACTGAAAAAAAGGTTTGGTTATAATAACCTAAGGCTTGGTGAAATAGCTTCAACTAAAGGGTTTAGTCTTGGGTTTAGTGATTATGACGAAATATTTGGTTAATGTTAACCGAATTTGTTAACATTAACCAAATTTGTTAACATTAACCAAATATTTCGTCATAATCACTAAACCCTTTAGTTGAAGCTATTTCACCAAGCCTTAGGTTATTATAACCAAACCTTTTTTCAGTGAAAGTATAAAATATATTATGTGCATTAATTGTAGTGAATAAATAAAACTTGAATTTATTCCGCCATGTTTGATATTTAAGCGAATGTAAGCATTGCAACTTTAATTAATTGTAAGTTAATAATACTTTGACACGAGAGCAATTAATGTTATTTTCTAAATGCGTGATAGAAGGAGGAAAACACAGTACCTATATATACTAATGCCGGGAATTCATTTTTTTACCTTTGAATCACTGCAGAGTGATGCTTATTGTTTTCGTTGGAAGGTATTGAAATAATTCACGTGTCCCGCAAAGGAATTTTCTCGATGTGTGTTTTCCCGCAATCCGCTCACCGTGATCGTCGTTAACTGTTCGTTCGCATTGCCGACGTACAGAAAGTCGTACAAAACAGCAGAGCTGAACGACAGTACACAAACCGGACCTTCGTCGTTCTCGCATTTGTTTGCCCCGCCATTTCATTCAGCCTTTTGTCCTTCGCACTTTCAAGTGCTCCGCCATTCGCCCGGATTACGTTTGGCGACAATTAACGAAACGAAGGCTTGGGCATCGTCAAATGGGGTTACTTTACTTTCTCTCTCCCTTGGGTAACTTTCAGACATTTTTGGTAAAAAGGTTTATAATTAAATTTTGCATGATGTTTCCCACCTTAAGTAACGTGATGAACATTTGCGCAATTTTAACTGCGAAACTTTACCATAAATGTTTTCACCGAAGATAGACCGAAGTTACGCGCAGAGAGAGAGAGAGAGCCAAAAGTAGCCTCATTTAAGGATATACGTAATTAAATTAGATGCTTAAAATTACGCGAGTGGCGAGTGTTTCTTCCCATCTGCGTAGTGCGCTATTTGTGTAATTTTAACCGCGAAACTTCATTATAAATCTTTTGCGTAAGACGGGCCGGAAAGTTACCCGTTGAAAGGGTCAAAGTTTTGCCTCTCCGTAATAAAAGTAAATTTGAAGAGCGAACGTTTCAAGAGCCGCTGATATAGCACGTGAGCGCGGAGTTGAGATACGAGATGCGAGAAACGACGACGTGCGACGAGGGGGAATCTGTTAGAGCTTTCTGCCAAAGCGCGGCAGAACTAGTAGGCGACTAGTCACTCCGCGAACACTCTACAAACTGCAACTCATTCGTTAATTTGCGCGCCGGAAGTTATTGCGGAGGGCCCCCGTGGGGAACTGTCAATTCTTGGGCAATGTTAGTTGCGGCGTAACGTCCCGTAACGAGAAATTCCCACATACATCACAGTTATTAATGGATCGGCGTAACCAAGAAACGCCACGCCGAAGAAAGCCCATGGCCGTCGATGCGATGCGGCGCGAATCGAGAGAGTAGTTACGCGAGACGGTGCTAACTGCCGCTCCGTTTCTCGCATGATTACACTTTTCGTCTTCGGACGGAGATGACACGGAACAAGCGGCAAAAAATGTGTGTAGTAGTCATAAACTCTTTGCACAAATGAATTATCTTCCGAGATGATGAAGAATCGCGAGGTTCTAGGAAGAAATGCGAGATGTTCCGCGCGCGGAAGTTTGAATTAAAACAACGAGAAATAAATTGACGTCGTCGGTCTCCTCTGGGTTATTTAATTATTTAGTTCCTCCGGCGTACTTCGGCCGACTGCGACGACGCTTTCGAAGCAACGGAACTAAATTACCACGATATTCCCTGCGTTGACAGAGACTTTTTGGAACCCTCGAGTAGTTAAATGTTAAAACAAATATAAATCGGTTCGGTGAGGATAAAGCGATGAACGAGAGGAAAATCGGGAACACGAGAAATCACAGTAGAGAAAAGAATATAAGGTAAAAAGGAGAACGTCGTAGTATCTGAAAAATAACCGTTTTATCCAGATTTGTCTCTCAATAAATTGAATGAAAAATCCTAAATAAAAGACATTTTTACTTTGCGCATCTGTATATACATACATATAAATTTTGCAAAATATTTAGAGTAATCAATTAATATTTTTTAATTTGTGCCAGTATGTACTTAGGAGAATGAGCACAGTTTTTTCTGTTTCTGCCTCTTTTGATAGAGACGCGAGTAAATGTGTAATGATGTGGCGATGGGAGTTTTCAGACGCTACAATCATATTTAAAATTGACAAATTTATCATGGTCTTGTTTCCCGCGAGCTCATCAAATTGTTTCCTCCGTGTAATTTGTCGGCTGGGGAACATCGAGCGTCGGTTAACGACGAGCAATTTGCTCGTCGAGTGTTTATCGGCACGATCGTTTGAGAGGGAAACGTAATGAGGTCTGAAAGAAAACTGCCGGAACAAAAGTATTGGTTACTTCATCGTTTTCGCGGGATTTTTTTTCTTATTGTTCATTCCATCACATTTGCGGAAGAATTTATCAGGAAAATTTATTTATGTTCCACAATTTAAGGAAAAGTACATTAATATATAGGATGTATCGAAAGTTGCGTTCTTTCTGTTGATCGCGTATTCTAAAACTAAATTAAGAATTACGATTGTGTATATTGATGCGTCCTAATTATTTTCATACTTATACATGATCAAAGAAATAAAAGTTTCTTAATAGAAGAAATTATAGAAGTAAAAACAAACAATAAACTATTTTTTAATTAATTTTGATTAAGCTTTACAATAACAAAATTTTAATTTTGTGTGTTTACTTAAATATGAAAGCAGTATTTACAAAAATGCATAATTTAGTTTTTAAATTAAAGTTTTAATCGATCTATATACAAAACCAATACGTTTTATCTTAATTTTTATTATCATTAAAATTTCAAATTTCATTCCTAGACGAATATTTGAGATAATTATTATCCTTGAGTTTTTTAGGAAGGTATTTAATTATTAGAAACATTAAAATATAATAGCTTTGATAATATTTATTATAGATAGTTATTTTATTTTTCGAAATTTAGTATCATTTTGTAAAAGATACAAGAAAGTGTATGCTGTTTATTAATAATGTTCAGCAAGTATAGATGCGGTGAAATTCGAAGCGGAAGCTCGCATTAAATGTCTTGAATAAATTCTTCGGCCGAGACCGAAACATGCCAGTATGCCAAAGTCGTAGCACGTGTCGGCGCTGAAAGGGTGCACATGCGGTACAGCGGGGGTGGTCCATTTAATAATCAGTAAACTAGTTACGGCCCGCATACATCCATGTACGAGCGGCCATGGCCGCATGTGCGCCCTGAATTATTTACACGGAGGATGACCGCTCGCCAAAATGGACTTAGAATTCGCAATTAAGGTGCACGGGGCCATAAGCTCGAAACACATTACCGCATTATTATTAAAATCGAGCAAAGCCGACACCACGAAACGTAAGTCCGCCTTTCGGATGCATACATCACGTGGCGGTCCCTCGATGATTTATTATGGTTATCCACAAATTACCATTTGCGACAGAGAAAACCATTTCACAATCTTTATCTTTTGAAAAGCTGATATTATCTTCCGATTAATTATGTAAGTTACACTACTATAAAGTTGACGTGAACGTAATATGTATTAGATGCTACTAAAATAATTTATTAGAAATGATTTTTACTTCTATTTATTATCTCTAGTATTTGTTTATTCTTTAGTAAGTTAATCTTAAGATCACGATTATATTTTTGCAACCAAAAAGCACATTTTTTATTATATTTAATGTTGCGAATTTATCTTTCTTTTAATAGTATAAATAAAAGGTTAGAAACAATTATTATTTTAGATTCCATCATCTAGATAGTATATATCTCTATTTTATTCATTATTAGATTGACGACCGCGCGAACGAAACAGCGATGAAAATTCAAAGTTATAGGTGCACACACGTGCCACTTGCACTTGGCGCATCGCGTGCGATTTCCAACTCGCATAAATGCGGGTGTATATTTCTGAAAACTAGCGAATTGCGGGCAGCCGTGTTTGCGCCGCAATTTCATTCGCGGCGGCCGTGGCCGGTTGCCTAGCCGCAGTAGCGGTTGCGAATAATCGAAATTCAATCAAGAGGAATTTCGATGCGCTGTCGGAAAAACGGTGGTGCAACTTTTCTAGGACTAAACGATGCGTGTGTGTTCGTCAGTAAATTATTCGCAAAAGTCAACTCAGAACTTATACTTTTCGGTTCAATGCGAGGAATTTACTAGGAGCTTGCTCTATTAATTTTTCTCGTTACCGAATTTATATTTTTATAATTTTACAAATTAATTTAAAAGAAAATAATTTATTAAAGTTTATCTTTCTGATCGATCTATATACAAAAACAATATATTTTATCTTAATTTTTATTATAATTAAAATTTCAATTTCCATTTCTAGACGAATATTTGAGATAATTATTATCCTTGAGCTTTTTAGGAAGGTATATTTAATTATTAGAAACATCTATAAGTGTAATAGCTTTGATAATATTTATTTATAAAATTTTGTAATAATCTATTTATTTATTTAAGGCGGGTTAACGTGCAAAGTCATTAATGTCACTAAATTATCCAAGGAAATACATTTACCTAGTCATTATTTTAATTATTTAAGTGCGTTGTGGACTTTCAAGGTGGTCAGTAGCCTGTAATTAATCAAGCGACCGTTATCATTCGCGAATTTCCGGTGTAAACAAGCCAGAATTAATGCCGGCGCAATTAAAGAAACTATACGTCAGCCTTGCCGTAATACTTCATGCGGTTACGATCGGAGCCGCGGAAATAAATTTCCACGTAATGTTCGGTGCGACCAGCCAGGTGCAAGAAGTTTCCGTTCAAACCAGTCTTTACACGTAAGCAAGAATTGTACATTGTGTAAATTGTCGTTTCGCACGTAATCTGTGCAGACAATGTACGGATTCCGCTTATGACGATTGTGCTTTCTTCTCCATTCTATTGTATGCCGAGTAAAATATTACATCTGAAGAATTTGAACTTAATTTGACGAGTTTGGGCACGAAGATATTAAACAAGTACTGAAAAAAATACAAGTAGTACATGTATGTATGTAACATATGTTTAAAAGTATATTAGACTTTTTCCCCAAAAATGTTTATTGTTTTACACCTTCATTATTCCAGCTTTGTCATTTCCAGCTAAAAAATTTAAGGTTATTTTTTATTAAAACTTTATCAAAGATTATTTATCAGTTTGTTTCTATTTCTTGCTTTTAGATTTTTTTATTTATAATAATTTCTTCGATAATCATTCAAAGAATCTTGTTGAACTGTTTTTGTCATGCGGTTTATATCTCCTGGCTATGTGTTTTGTGTATCCCAAATTATTTTATCTCAACAAAATATCTTTAATCTTTAATAATCGTATTAGGCTGATTTTTTTTCAGTATTCTCTTTTCTTTTATTTAAGACATCCAGTCATAACCAAGTGCAAAATTAGTATGCATTTTCCTCCACGGAGAAAGCTAGGAAATAAGAACCAACTCGTTTGTCTTCCGCATGACCCCCATAGTTTACCGTCCGCGTAAGAAAAAGTCCGGGTAAACATCACGTAGACGTAATTTAGCATCGTGCAGTCGACGGCGCGACCCTGATTAAAACGCAAGGCGGCCAGGTAGAGCTCGCCGGCATTGGCGCGCGCGCGCGCGGACGTGCGCGCGTTCGCACGAGGGTGCCGACCGTGTGTATGCAAATTTTATAGGTTAAATGGGGCGCCCGACCGGCCACGGAAATAATTATCCCAGTTACCCTGTATTCAGTACCTTAGTCATCCTCCCCAGACTCTAGACGGCGCACCCTCTCTCGGGGCCATTGTCGCGCATGCATGCCGCCGCACCTGCACTCGCTTTCTAGACCTTCTGCAATTCTCGGGTGAATTTCGATACGAATGTTTCGCGTAATTTAATTCTATTGCAATATATTTTGACGTTTGAAATTAGTGCGTCATATCATACCCGTAATTATCGTAGTATCTACTTTGGGAAGGCAGTTTGACAGTCTATTTCCATCATTATTTTCATTATAAAATTAGTACTTTCTTCTGCGAGTCAAAGGTATTATATTGTCATATTGTATGAATATAATGTAACGTGTGACGAAGAGTGTCAGATATCAAATTGCCATTATCACGATTGTAATATTCGATTCCCAAATGGATATTCTTTTATAGAGAGAAACAAAATATATACTGAACACATTATTGGGACACGAGGATACGCAAATAACTGTGTTGTAGCATTTTGCGCGTCGTTCGGTCGCGGAAATGCGAGGAATGGGAAATTGTTCAAGGGCATTATCAAGGCAAGGTTGAGGCTGGAAGGTTGAGAATGCTCTCGTGGTCATATTTAATTTAGCGGGGCGGCAAACTTCCCGTGTAACGGGTTGCACGAGAATATCGTTACAAGAAAATCCCGCGGCGTGACGAACGGGAAGTCGTGCCCGGGCGTGAGACAATCATATTAGAGACTTACATCACGCGCCCGTCATGCGCGGAGTTTGCGCTCGGTGCACCCACCCCACGCCCGCGTGTGTCTACACTTCTACAACGATCGATTTACCCTCCGGCTACGTAACTCCATTCGCGTCGATTTATAGTTTCTCATACTTGAAATTGGGAATTAGCGACGCGTCATCGCGAGTGTCGCACTTTGGAGATGCGCCCGAGCGTGTAAAGTTGCAATTGCGACATAAAAATGTCTAGTGTCACTTTTGAAAAGTAAAGTATGAATATAAAAAGCTTTTAAGGTAATTTATTTTAAGTCAATATTACCCGATGATATTTTACTTATACATTCTTTCAATTGTCTAAGAAATAATTTTTTCATAATAAAGAAAGAAAGATTGTCATTTATAGCAAATTTCTAGATTTCAAGCTTCGAATTTTTATTCTTAAAAACGGTTATATTACCTGCTGCAAGTTTCTTCAGCTAATAATATTGTTTGATATAGTGTGTGTATATAAATTATTTTAAATGACAGTAAATGTAGTAATATTTAAATATTCAAAAATCCGTTCTAGTTTCTAGATATTTGAGTTTCTCGTTAATTATGAATAAAAATCTGTCTCGACATTTTAAAGAAGATTAACCTTTATTACAGTCTAATCCCATAAAGATCCGATAAATGTTACATAACATTGGTAACGGTAATTATCTGCTGTAAGTTTCTCAGTTACTAAAGTAATATTGTTTGATGGCCTGTATAGATTATTTTAAACGACAGTAGGTAAATATAGTAATATTATTAAATATTCAAAAAAGCAACTCGTTGATTCTAATTTTGATATTCGAGTTTCCCATTGTGAATAAAAATTTGACATTTTTAAAGAAAATATTGGTATTTTGACATTTTTGATACCTACCACAAATTACCTTTTATATAGTCCAATCCATTGTATATACGATAAAATATTGGAAAACGACTCGATAAGTCATGTCAATGTCATGTTTGCTAATGAAACGACTCCTCTGGCTGCTGATTTTATAACGTGCACCATTCCACCTATGTTTGTTGATAAAAAGTCACGGCGAATAATAGATCGTCATTCAGCCGTTAAGTAGCGTCCGCAAATTCCGTGTCTGGCTTAACTCCTGCCCCTGATGACTTAATTCTGGCGCAGCGCTTGGGAAGTAATTAAACGTCCGATGATTATCTATTTCCTGCATCGTCCGTTTCCTCCCCTTCCTCCCCTTTCCCCTCATCTTTGCACAATGACGATGCAGCACCGCCAGTCGAACCGGAAATTACTACGGAATCGAAGCTAGTCCGCGCGCGAGCACACAGGACTACGCACAAACGTGATGCATGTATGCTTAACGCACCTCAGATCGACGGGGTGGGTGCGGAAGAGGGAAAGGAGGGTGGCAAGCGAAACCTGCACGGTAAATTAGTGTGGATGGGAGGGGTTGTAAGCCCTTTCAAGTATGGCGTGCTTGAGCTGCGCTCGCCATCAGACGCACAAACGATGCTTATCGCGCCGGGCGCGTCAGTTTGATCACAGCGTGGAACTTAGGTTCCGTGCGTTCGACATCAGTCGACGCTCAGCGTGTCGGAACGTTGTCGGGAAGGTGGTGACTCGAATCGCCGCCAATTTTGACGCTGCGAGAGTGGCTATCGACTGTCGCGACCGGGCCGTTCTTTGAAATTTCAATTTTTCCTCACATCACCGACCAGGCCAGAGCGCTTTTACGCGCGCGACACAAACGTAGGGTAAACGGAGTAAGACACCTATGTTTGAGAGAAGAAAGAGAGAGACACATATATATTTTAATACTGCTTTTGACAGGTTTATAATAGATAACTTCTTTGGGGCTAGAAACAATTGTTGTACATACATGAAATAAGAACAATGTTGAGATCGAAAGACGCGTTATTTCATACAATATTTAAACACTATCTAAACTGAATCAAAGCTTGTCGATTAAAAGTGATTATTCTTATTACGGATCACTTATTTGGAAGTAAATGTAAATCCATCGTATAGAAAATCTTTGAACTTTGTAATTGTTCCGGAAAATTATAATGTTATGAGAGGGGATTTATACTACTTTCAAGATGAACGACTTATATACCGTAATCTTTGCGCCAACAAACGAAAGCGTTTCGATATTAGCTACTGAATTTCCTCAACTTCATTTACGACTTCATCCGTCGATCCCCGTTATTAAATTAATCTCCATGCATCAAGGGAGGGATGTAAGATCGAGCCGTGCAATCTATCCCGTAATCCGGAATCTCGCGAGGGGTGAAATATCCGGCGGAGTGTACACGGGATGAATTATTCAGCGCGACGTCGATATTTAAAAGTTCCTCTTCTCCGCGTGCTCTCTCGGTGTTTGGCTTTTTGGAAAAAATCGAATTGAACGTGGCGAGAATCCCGCGGGGCGGCCCGGTTTCCCTTTTTTTTTCATCCCCGGGCAAGCTCGCAAACTTATTCCTTAACTCACGGTCGGAACGAACGGACGTGAGGGAGAATTTAAGCGGTCGATCTTTTTCGCTGTGTATCACACAATGGACGAAATCGCTGATTCAAGCGAATGGAAAAAAAGTGAAATTTGGTGTCATGATGAAAATTACATATCTTGGACCATTGTACCACGAAAGTTACTTAACGAATAGAAAAAATAATATACATTTGACTTTATCACGTATATGATGTATAGATTGACAACGTATATTCTATATATACTATTTCTACTGTTAGATTATAGAAAAGAGATAAACGGAAATATACTGATAACTTTTCATCGTCTAACAAAATAATTTTTTAAGAATTCCTTTTTATACTTTTAAACTAAAACGTTGGTTCTACTTTCAATTCGCCTTTCGAGAACGATGTTGATATCGCGTCATTAGGGAAGTATGCGGGATCGTATATTAATTCCTCAACGTGGATGTACATGGAAAATGAAAGGGAATCGGCGAATAATCTGGCGTGCACTGCGGAGATACATCGGTGGAATTCGCCGGCCGACAAAAACTATGATACACGCTTCAGATTAAATGCACAATGCGCCAGCGCAGCCAAAGGCATGGATTTTTCCAAACGTTTGTTTTTTTTTTGTCGGATATAATCCAGCGTGCTTTTATGAAATGCCCCTGATGCATTTTGAGTCCATCGCACAATCGCTGAAAAAAGCGGCTGGTATGTTGCACGAGTTTCGCATTATAATTCTTGCGAATGCAGAAATGTATATTGGGAGACAGTCTGGACACTTTCCGTATGATATTGCTGTGTGCGTTTGTAGAGACCTGTGTAATTGAAAAATAATATAATTGAAAATAATGTTAATTAAATTAAAGATTGATTTAAAAGCAATATATTTATATTTGCATATTATGATTAATAAATATTTTATTTTAATTAATAATGTTATTGTTAGTAAGAATACGTAAAATTTTTATAAATCTATTGTTGTAGAAATTTTGCGGAAAGGATAAATGTTATAGTTTATAAAAATATGTTACTGCTTACCATTTTTGATAATTTTTGATAGAATGTCATGCATATGCACAGAATACCAACAGGCAAACATGATAATATATTATAAATATGAGGAAACACACTAAATATAATGCAGCATATGTGAGGAGAATACAGAAAATCCATAGCAAAAAATACTTTTGTGAATCATTTTCCAACAGATAGAAGAACAACTTAATGGATTGATACATAATTTCACAGTATTTTTGCGGTTGCGTTTTTCTATTCGGTCAAGATAAATCGAGGTTACGTAATGTATCACATATCGAGAAAAACAAATGCATATAGGAACGTGAATGCCCGTGAGCATGATATTCAATCATACCAACATGTAAATTAATTCGATAATTATAATAATATGTATACTTAATATTTCTTGTTTTCTTACATAAAATTTTTCATATTTTTTAAAAGATATTTTTTCTATTATTTTTAATTTAGAATTTTTAAAAATAAAACATGACGCAAAAATTATACATGTACATATATGTATACAAAATATATTATATACAAATTATGAAAAATTGATATAAAAACAAATTGATTTTATGATTATTTGTAATTGATACGAAAAAAGTTTAGTTACATGAAAATGTTTTCGATATAGTATAGAGATAGCGCGACATCAGTCTTCCATGTAAAATCATGTTTTTGTTCCGCAAGTTCGAAACTCGTGCACGTATTTTTGTTAAAATCGCAATTTCGAATTAAGTCACGCACCGCCGGTGCGAGAAACGATGATGTCGAATTCTATGTTTACAGCATGCATATTTCGAAAGTCCAACAGTTGCGTTATCGCGAAATAGTTGGCAAGAACGAGAGAGAGAGAGAGAGACAGAGAGAGATGAAGAGGAGTCGCTTTTTTGGGACGGAAACTGTATGCCAATCTCGCGAGACAATTACGAGTGTAGCCAGGTCAAAATGGTATCTTTGCGTGTTCCGTCGATCGATAGTCTATCAAAGCGGTTAAGCTACCACTCTTCAATCAATTTTCCATTTGCATCGACAGTGCTTTTTCCGGACAACGGCGCAGATTACCTTTTCAGGTGGTCTGCTCGATACTAATAAAGGGACGTTCGATTTGGAAATACATGCGACAATGATCGATAATTTGACACTCTTCAATCGTGATCAAAAAGATCGAAAGTAAATAAGCGTAGATTTGAAATTGGAATCACTATATGCTATATCTTTCTACTCTTTTTTTCGTCGTGAAACACATACTCGTATAGAAAATACAAAAATAGATAATTAAAAATATAATACATAGTATATAAAATAACAATTCCTGTCAATAAAGACTAAAGAAATCTTTGACGTAGATTTAAACATTTATATCACAATTTTCAGTATAATACTTTAACATAACATATAAATAGCACTAATGAAATACTTAAATAATGTATAAAATATTTTTAAACTTTTATAATAATTTAGTTACGTTATTATGAATTTTTTAGTTTTCTTAAAGATAATATAACACAAAAAGTGTTACTCTCAAAATAAGTTTAATGATATTACTTCTATATCTGGTTCATATATAGGTATATATTTATTTATGCCCATTTATTTTATTCGAATTATTAAGACCGATCAGCTCTGCAAAATTTGGTATTGATCGGATGTCATTAAACTTCGTTAACTTCCTGATTACTCAACTCCGCGCTCTCTTATTGCCTGCAAATCACTAATTCCTCGTCGCTCGTTCTCAATCCCCATCGGCCCTCGGCCCTACTGAAGACCCTTCGTAAGATACCCTCGCGCGCGACGAAAGACTTTCCGGAAGTCATCGGCAGGGCCGATAGTGACGGACTTAGATTAACTTAGAAGCGTAGCGCGCGCATAGGAACTTCAAAGAGATGTACCGACGCCGCGCCGCGGTACCCGTGAAGTATTCGAAGAACGGAGATTCGGCGGAAGCAATCTGATTCCGGCGTAGTTGATGAGAAGAAGGAGGGAATTGGAGGGTACGTCGACGCGACGGCTTCGCGAGCGAAACTTTACTAAATTTGCGCGCCGCAGGAAACAGGAGGATGCCGACGACGACGGCGACGGCGATGGGGGAACAGGGCGTCTCCCGGTTGTGTTGAAAGTTCTCTGTCGCCGTCGACCCTGTCGGTGACATTGAGTAAGCGCGCGACTTTCGTATCGATTATGTGGGATTAGGACAAGCCAACGACGATAACGTTGCTTCGAGTGTTGTCGCTATTATTTCGTTGTTTTACATTGTTTCGGTGCTTTGCGTCCGCTTAATTTTCGTTCCGCGGAACGGGGAATAGTGTAGTTCTCGTTTCCGCGTGGCGAAATATGAAATTGCAACAATGTTAATCGAGATTAATACCTAAAAAATATGAAATCATTGCGTATAAAAGAAATTATTTCGAAGCTTTAATTGTTTGCGCGAGTCAATCGAATATACGTGTAATATGTTTAGTCACATTTTAAACTAGTTTCATTAATAATCATGTATGCGTTAAACTAATTTTGTTTATAATTTAGTGAGAAATTAATTTATAAAAACAGGCACATAAATAATTAAATTCTGTTATTTATTAATTAATGCGTGCAGTTAAAAGTCAGTTAAAAAAGTTGTTGCATTCTTTCAAATCTAACAAATCCGCCTTATAAATATAACGTTACAAGTCCGAGTTTCCGAGCTGAATTGACGCTGAATCCATCGGTCGCAACTTCCTGCGAGGCCTTTCCTGGGGTGGCAATTTGGGTGGGTATATGGAGGGAGAACCGAAAAAGGGTTCTTGTTTTCGGTAACTCCGGGCATTAGCCGTATTACTGTAACGATGTTGCTTTCCGTTTAACCGGTTGCCTTCATTATTGCCCTATCGAAGTGGCGAAGGGCAGGGAACGCGGCTCGTTTCCGATCAGATGTGGGCAATTAAAGACCAATCGTTTCCCGTTACGAGATCGCCCCCGCTAATTCTCGTCCTCGCGCCACGCACTAGCCTGGTAATGCAGTTGAGCGCCGTTACCGCTCCTGGAATGCGTAACGCGTTTCGATTTTTAATCGATCTTCGCTCACAGCCCTACACGCCGCTTGGCGCACGGCCCATCGATCGTGATCGCCGGTACGCGCTGCGTTTAATCCAGGAACCACGCAGTGCATCTCTGACTCGATATGTTCGTGATCGTAAACGTAATTAACGTATGCGGATTCAAATGCATCAGCTCCAAAACGGATATTTCTTGATCGTGATGTTTCTCGAAAAATATCGTAAAGCTATTATACAGTAAAATTAGTCTCTTCTTCTGTTTTCTGTCGAGATATTCTCTGTAATCGTGGAATATATACGGAAATTCTTGCAATCAGTAGAACATGAGATATTCTTCATGATGTATTGCTTTCATGAGTTAAGCGCGTTGATTTAAACTTTAAACATTTAATTTTCGCGAGCATAAACCGAGTTGATTATATCCGCTACATACGTATCATACGAGAAATGCGGAGAGATTCCGCGGAAGAAACGTGAGAAAGTCCTCGACTCGATACAGCCGCGGCCAACCGCCCGTTTCTGGGTGCATTATGTAACCAAGAAAGAGAGACCCCCTGAAAGTTTTATCGAGCGTGCGCGATTTCCCAAGCTGCACCGTTGAAATGCATGCTCGTCGTATTCCGCGGAGAAAGAATCGCGATCTTGTATATCGTGTGCACCAGCTAGACACTCAATAAATTTCCGCTTTCTCTGATCCCGGAATTAGTTGTTGAAGAAGCGACATTTGCGGAACACTTCACTATCTCGCCGCTCGTTTTTAGAATGCAAATGGTATATCATCGGTTTAAATCTACTGCGTTCCTCAATAAAATAATTGTGTTTATCTTACTTCAATAAATTGTCTTTTAATTGAAGTAACAACTGATAATTAATTGAGCAATTGATTAAGGAAGAAAGCCAATTGAGAGTTTTACGTATACGTAAAGATATTTAAATTTTTCAAGTAAATCAAACGAAATTTTTGTTACTTCTCAACGACTTCTCTCTGCTTGATAAGGATCTGCGATTCCGAGTCTTGTGTTATATCGAAGTGACCGTCACGGGGCGGTACGTATCATCCTCTACAGCTACGCCACGTCACGTCGGGTGAGGGTGTTTTCGCTACGTTAATTATGCGTCGGCGTAATTAAATAGGAGGTAATTGAGGGACGCGGAAGGCATTATTGAAGTTTCTGATGGCGGCGGGGTGGCTAGAACTCGTTGTTTGCGCGCTGGTGTTTGTAAGTGGCTGCGTGCGTACGTGAAACGACCATGTGCAGCACCGACCCTTGCCGCAGGGGGTGCAGCAGGAAATCTTCGGCCCCCTTTAAAGAGAAAAATTTAAATTTAAATTTAAATAAAACATAAACTTGGACTGAAAAGTTTAAGAACTTACTACAGCATTTAAAGCAATCGTATATATTATTTACGTTATAAGTTGTAACCTGATTAATTTTGGGATTGTTTTGCAACATAAGTCCGCGAATATTACACTAAGACTAGATATTTAAGTGAAAAGAAAAAGTAGACTTTACTTTTATCTTATAAATTTACTATTCATATATGTATAATGTATATATATCTGGATTTTAAATTACAAAGATTATATCGCGTAATCATCTTATTTTTTTTTATATTTTTATTTTTATAATAGACTAAATTTTCATATTTAATTTTAATATTTAATAGACTCTCGATATCAGTAATAGATCTGGCCTATATATAAGCCAGAATATAGGCTACGAAAAATTTTATTATGTTGTTATGTAAGATAATGTAAATTTCCCCGCCTTATCATGCAAAGTGCTTGCTCCTCTTTGGGCAATGTTAGGGTTAATCTGGAGTTCACAAAGAGACCAACTTTGATTAAGGGTTCCTTGAGCGCGCGGGGGCGGCCCTGCGCTCGCATACTGACGATGAGGGATGGTGACTGGAGAATGCTGACGCTGATACGCGCGCGGTCAGTCTCGCTCGCTCGCGGAAGGGGGTTGGTTGGCTGGTCGGTGGTCGGTCGGTCGGCTCATGCATATGCTAATCATATTCGGAGGCGCGCTGGCTTCCAGGCGGAGATGAGCACCGGCCAATTCCGCCGCGCCATCGACTACTCTATCCCAGGCTCTCTGTACATGGCGCAGAGCAGCGTGAATCGTCCATTCAACCACCCTTTTTCATCCGTCCTAGCTAACTCGCGAGCGCCGACGATTGCGTGGATTAAATTAAATGGACCACCGCGGATCGTTCCGGATAATAGCGATCGCTGAAGAACGTTTCGACTCCTGTGCCTGTGCTCGCCCTCGCCGTTATCTTCCACTTCCTCTAACTAACACAGTTGCCAACATTTTCGTCCAAGATTAACTTGTAAAATTTTGTAATATAATGTGGATTTTCGAAAGATAATTGTGAAACGTCGCGAATTGTTACGTATTATAATGTGTACTATTTTTTTTTTAAGAAAAAAATATACCTATGTTCCAGGAACAAACAAATCTGTTTCGAAAATATTTAAATAAAATTTTAAATTGCGATAATCTATATTCGTATTTTATATTTAATGCTGAATGTGATTGCTTTATTTTCTCTTCTGATATCTATATATATAAAATAGTTAATAATACAATGGACATATACGTATTAATATAACAAAAAGGTCATCGACCGATTCAGTTATATTTTGTGGCGCTAAGTATAGATATAATAACCTGTCAATTTAAACAATAAAGAGTTACAAATTGACAGCACATGAACTTTCACAGAATTTTTCTAAATCTGTATTACCGCGTCTTCGATATATAAGTGGATAATACAAAGCGCTGGAAATTTTGGCTGCTCAGATATTCAATTCTGCTATTTTATTCATAACTATTTTTTGTGATTGAAAATGCATCTTTTATAATCTCTTTTTCTTCATATCATTAGTTAAAAACGTATTTTTTGCTAATAGTCACTGCCTTAAAAGATGTACAATAGACGTATCTCTTAATCTTTCAACATTGAAACCTTGAAATTGTAACGTGCATTGATCTCTAGTTGGTGACGTTGATTGTTTATAGCATGAATTACACATTATATATCGGAATATTCTCACATGTCTTATTCTTATAATATTATTTTTATAATTGATTGAGAAAATGTATAAATTACAAATTTAATAAAGATTTGTATGTTTGATCAATTTTTAGGAGAATAAATGAAAGAAATAAATTTTATTTTTTTTTTTATAAATAAATCCATTACACACAAATCAAGCAAGATACATTTTTTTCTATGTTTTAATTAAAGAATATCAATATACGTAAAATTAGAAAACTGTGATCAAAACTGTGTGTATTAATCTTAATATTATTAAATTTTTTAAATAAATTGCAAATTTATTTTAAATTTCTGAATACTTTTTATTTAGTCTTGTAATTTAATTTTCTGATATTTTAAAATATCAAAAAATAACGCAATATAATTCTGATATTTTCTTTAAAATATAAAACCAATAAGTCTGTCACTGCATCTTTTTACCAAGAATATTGTGCTATAATGAGTAAAAAGTAAATCTTATTTGCTACATAACGTTATAATTTCGGAGATATAGATCTCTCATATGAGATTTGCATAATTCATACACGACATCGTACTCGCGTATTTCCAAAAATTAACTGGAATTCTTCTGTTTTGTGAGCACAGACCAATTTTCCTTACATTTCCGCGCGGTCTTGATCGCGATTGCGTCGCGCGGAACTCGCGCAGACCATCCTGTCTCGCGATCGTCAAACCGGTATCTTATTTCTCTACGGCGCATTGTGCACGGACATCGGTTGCGCTCGCTTGTTCGGTCCCGTCGTCATTTTTGCAATGGGCAATAGCTCATTTGAATGCGAATGCCGCGCGCCGTCCGGTGCGCCGTGCCGCGCCGCGCCGCGCCGGTTCGGCCCGGCAAACGTTAACCATTCTTTTGTTTTACGTGTGTACGCCGTCCGGGTCCGTGGAGCCGTGGACGTGGACTCGGCTCAAAGTCAGTCAGCAGTCGGGCGGTAGAGGGACTTGATTTAAGACCGGCACGATATCTCGAGGAATCGCGCTGCGCCGCTTAACGAGCGCGGTGTGTACACGAGCTCGATCGGTCTGGGGCCGTTCTCTCTTTCTCTCTCTTCCTCCCCCTCTTTCTCCTGATTATTTTAAAAAATGCCACCGCGCAGAATGTGGGTCGTCGCACCTTGCGCGTTTCCCTTTGATTCTCATCGTGATGTAAGAACATCGGCTTTGCTTTCTGCAACCTCTCTCGCGATGTACCGCCGTTAACGAAATAACTGACGTTCGCGTTGCTTTATACGCGTATCTAGTATTCTAGATCATAGCGAGGAGAATCTCTTTTCAGGTGGAATCGAAACCAGCCAGACGTTGTCGAAACCGATCGTGCGAGTGATAAAAGTAAGAAACCTTCAATCGTTAGTGATTTGCTTGACGGCTAATTTCACGGAATCATTGCGAGATCGTGACGCTCGCCTCGAAAATACAATGCCAATCGCCTTTGCGCAATAATCACGTTTACATAATACATTTCGCTGGAGCATAGATCACTGGTGATTTACGCTGTGAATAGGCATGGCGTGAGTGATAAATGCCAGTGTTAATAATTTCCAGTTACATACGTCACAATAGCCGCGTTTCTTAACTCATTTGTTTCACTCTATATGTCGTTATTTTGTAACGCATTGAGATACCGCCGTTTTATTCTCATTTTCCACGAAAAGGAAGTAAGATTCATATTCTCGTTTCTCTTACGAATAAATACGGCCATGTCATTCTCACTTGACAACTACGTCAAACAGAATTATTACACTAAAAAGGGAAAAGTCAAAGGAATACATTTGGAGTTAAATATAAATACGGATTTAAATGTCGCTTTAATTATGATATGGATTTTCTTAGTCAAAACGAGTAGATATTTGATATTCGCATAGATCAGTCAAACTCGATTCTATTCATTTATCATTTTTATTTTATATTGAACATTAGTATCAAAATTAAGTTTACTAATTATACTACTGTGATATTAATTAAATAATAAATTTATCCAGTAAAATGATTTAATTTGAATGACATTTTCTCATGCGCAATAATGATTGAGACGCGTTCATTAGCCGGGATAATGAAGTAATGATCCTTCACAGAGGAAGGAAATATCTTTATGGGCGAGAGGAAAGCGCGTGATTTAAGCGATGCGACGAAATTTTACGACGGAGGAAATGTAAGCGCGCGCCTTCGGATGCGCCGTTTATTATATCCGCGTCGCGCTCTGTTGCAATCTTACAATTTATATCTGTAAGTGTATATCCGCGCGGCCCAGACACCCGCAGTTATTATCCCATCTCGAGAGGGGATCCCCCCTGGACGGACATATTAAATTCCTCATAAAACGCTGGATAGACCGTAACAAATGGAAGGACGCGGTCTTTGAACCTGCCGAGCGTCCCGAAGAAAAGTCCGTTTCTCCGTTCCAATATTCCCAAGTAGTTCTCCGTGCCTTTTGCCCGCGAATTACATCACCATCGTCGGAACTTTTCTTCGTCCTCCGCGTACCATTATCCACGGAAATCTGCAGGAAAGGGCAGGATTTATTCAGGAAAAAGGTAATTCGTGTAATTAAATTGATTTCTAGGGATCTCTATTAATCGGATGTTTAAACTAGTAATTTCGATGAACCTGTAAAATACATATCAAGCATAAACGATTTAATTTATATTGATTTATTTTAAACTTTTTGAATTTACAATTATTATAAAAGATAAGATTTTAATTTTTTATTTTATATAATATATACTATGTATTTGAAACTATGAGTGAATAATAATTTGAAGTTTTTGATATTTCAATATTCCATCAATGTATCAAATAGTCAAGTCTTTAGCAATTAATTGACAAACGAAATTTGCGAGCTGGATCGTTAAAGCAACGATCGTGTCGTTTTGAATGTAAATCATCGTGAAAACATTTATAGCTCGTGAAACCTTTCTTCTCCCCTCATACCGGGTGACATCATGAAAACACGTGGCAGCTAATCTGGCGGTTGGTACAAGACACTTGGAGAGTCCCTCGACGCTCCTGTCCCGGCGGACAAACGAACTACTTGTTGGCGAAGGGCTTCTAACCCTCCGGCGAACTTCGCGCGCCAGATAAACAATAAAAAAAAAGTTAGAAAGTTCAACCCGCGAGGGAGCCGCCTGCGGGGTAAACATATTTTCGCGGTTCGTCTATTATTCCGGCGCGGTCGATAATGTCATCATTCTGCCTTCTTCTTTCTTTCCTGTTTTTGCGAGTAATGATTTTGCAGTTTAATTTTAAAAACGTCGGTGAAGAGTAACTTTGCTTAAAAACGCGTGTAATTTTGCGTACAGTATGTCTTATAAATCGAAACATATAAACTTAGGAATTATAACAAGATATATTTCAATGTGATTATCACTTTATACTTAATGTGATTATAACTTTAGACTTGAGCAAAATAATTAAACGTATAATTTCGCTCAATACATATCTTATGCATGTAAAGACATATCTTTATCTTTAATTTCAATCGAGAAGTTGTAGGCAAGAAATCTAGGCAATATATATGAAAAAGAAAGATGTATTTTAATGCGATTTAAAATTACGGACATAATTACGGTTTGAAATTACCAAAATTTTCTTATGATATTTTCGTTATTGTTAATGACGATACGTGTTGAGAAAATCACTTTGTGCATCTGTCTTGACGCAATGTACTTGCACATATTGCGATTTTACAGAGAGAAAGAGAGAAAGGAGGGGGGGGGGAGAGAGAGTGTGTATGTGTGTCGCGGCTCTCTTCGACCATATAAAATTTATTAACCCTCCGCTCGCTCGTCGAAAGGCGCGAAGGGGGGGGTGCAAAAGGTGACTGCTTGCCGGCTTTGGCAGCCGTTGCAACGTGTTTATTTTCCTGACGCAGGTAGAGTATCGGTTTACGAGAGAAGGGTGGAGGGGGAGAATACCGTGCAGATAATATATGGAAAGCATAAATCGAGATAGAAGGGCGACGACGACGAAGAAGAAGTTTGCATCTTCTCTGCTCGATTCAGCTATCGCACGTGCCTCTTACCTTTTTTGGCTTTTATATATTTTTTCTATGCATAAATGCCTCTTGTGTGTGCCTACGTAGCATCGTAAAGTTGCGATTTCCTCCGTCTGTTATTTTATGTTTTGACGATTGAAAAATCAAATTTAATCAAACGATAGTTCAATTCGTATATCTTTGTTGCATATTTATTTTTAAAATAATTTAAATTGAATTATAAAATTTAATGCATATTGTTACTCGTAACATGTTTGCCATATAAAAATCTTATTTTATATCATTTTATTTATTTATAATTTTATATCATATTTAATTTAACTACGTAAAAAATGATACAGTTAATTATGTCAAATTTTTTAATACAATCAATAGATTAATTATTTTTTATTATTATAACATTATGGAAATAGGAAAGATTGACGATATATAATTATGTATTTTTTATTAGTAATTAACGGTAGTGATAACAGTAACTTTACACTATTTAACTGCATTGCACTCTCAAAGCCCATTGATTTACTTGTTACTTGTTAATTTCATTATCGAGAGTTTTTAGTTATTTACCCATTTATTTAAATGGAAAAGAGTGAAAGAAGTGACATTTGATAAAAATTTCAAACGAAAGTAAGAGCCTCTGAGCTTTCTCTTCATCACTTTCAAGGTGTCAAACGCTTTTGAAAGCTTCATTGTTGGTATCCCGACTTTGGACGGTAACAAGGCACAATCTATGAGAAAGAAAATAAATTCCGATACGTCCCCGAGCATTTGAAAGCTCAGAGCGGAAATTCCGGAGCCAGTCAATTCCGTGTTGTCGCGAGCGGCGATGAGCAGGACCTGCCTATATCTATCGTGTCCGGCGTCGGGATAATTAAATTATCGGGACTTGATCTCTTCCTCCGCATCTCTGCCTCTGTGTGTGTGCACCTCGTTCTCTCGTCCTCCTCCTTTCGAACCTCGATGAAATACACAGCCGGCGCGACCACTCGAACGTATTTGTCCGAACGTGTCAGTTTTCGAATTGATCACAGAGGAGTGCCCTTAGACAGCGTAATGAAACTAATTCCTTGATTGCCGCCTGACGCAATATTCGCTCGTTAACGCCGATTTCTGAATTTCCACGTTCCTGGTATTTTCGATTGGACGCGTAACTACGAGTGCCGCCGTATAAACCGACGAGTCATAATTCCATTTTGACCGACGCGGCGGGCTCTCCCCTCGCGAGACAGGAAAGAACGAATCGCGTCGGTCAAAGAACATTTATTTAATCGGAATTTAGTTAATCTTCCTCCATCTCTTTTTCACAGAATGCAGGCTAATACATAATAATTTCATTGTAAAAATTGTTCTCGCAGAGATGATTTATACAGTCTTACATACACATTTAAGCTCAGCAAACTAAAGGATTCGAGCTCGATCACATATGCGATTATTCACATATATATTTATCACAGAGACATCATATAAACCTACATATATTTTTGTGAATAATAATGGAATAAATTCGAGGAAAGATGAAATATTCGAGGAAAAGTAGAAACGAGATGCACTGTAATTTAAAAATAACAAGAGAAATAAAAACTAGATTAACTTGTTTGATATAGATAGAATAGAATAGTGAAAGTCAAAATTAATTTTATTTATATTTTTTAATTAAGAAAATAACATGAAATACAAAACCAGCCCTAATTAATAGCGAAATATTTGTTTGCAATGATGGACAAAATATGAAATTTATGGATCTTGTCTCTATAATAATATATATGTTACAAGATTTTAAATATGGATATATATAAATTTCCATAATCAAGCAAATTAAATATTTACATATTTAAAACGTAGCGTTATTTAAATTATTTTTAGAAGTTAGACATCATCTTTTGCCTGAATTTATTGCGAATGTATCCAATCTCTTTTGCCGTTGCGCGGATGGCGTCTTATGCGAAACCTGTCCGTTTGTATGCAGGGCAGCCGTGCCCTTGGTGACTTCGATGTATGACTGGGCATTGTTAGCAGCGGCTCATCGGTTGTATGTGAAATTCACGCAAAAGTATGATCTTTAAGTGCCACGGGTGCTCGTAAAATTGCGCCAGGACAGAAGCGCATACCTCTTGCATCTCGATGCTACTCGATATTGCAAGGTTTTTTTTACATAAGTACATACTAAGGTGGTCTACAAATTTGATACTTTTTATGCTTTTTATTGTAGTTCTAAAATCTTTTTTATTTATGGGAAGGCAATATTGAACATTTCCGAATTCTCTTTAAAAGAACAGTCTTTTATTTAAAAAAATTAGATCTTCTGATATAAAAACCAAGACTTATTCATCTCAATAGACAGCAAGGCTTTTTCCCAGGATAGTCGCGTACTCTTTCCACGCTTGGAAAGAACGGCGTTTTCACGAGCGGCGCCTAATTAGGAGTTGTGAATGGCATGCAATCGCGACTATCTGCGGAGCCCTGCCCAGTTATTTTTAATTCAATCAACGTCGCGAGACTACCGCCTGTCTCGCGTTGTGTCGTGAACGGTCGCCGAGACGGATTTGAATACGCACATGCCAAATGCCGAGATCTGTGCGCGCGGGGGACTCGCGGAGGCTCTCTCTCGTCTCGGGCCATCGATCCGTTTGTCTGGCTCGCTCGGGAACCCGCGGCAATAAATAAGGGGAGACGAGACGAGCAGAGCGGGACGACAGTCGCGATGTCGCACGGAATGCATCGGCTTCTGTCAAACGGGTGCAGAGACGAAGACGACGACCATGACGACGACGACGACGACGACGACGACGGCGACGAGTCGTTGAATGCACCGGGCGGAACACGCGCTGATCCCAGTCTAGATTGCATTAAGGCTTTTCCAAAATGAGCGATTCCGAGGCCTGGGACTTTCTCTCCATCTCTTCCTACCCGACCCCTTTTCTATCCTGCTGTCTTTATCCTTCTCTCTAGATGGACCGTCCTCCATTCGATTACTAACGATTCCCAAATGCGGACAACTGAAACCCCGACGCCTCTCTCATGGCTTTCTCGTCCCGATTGACCCGAGGATTCGGTGCTAAAATTGCGACATTTGTATAAAAAATGCCCTTTTGAATTGAATTGGAATTTCAATGAAACGATGCATATTGATTTCTCGTTTTATGCGAGGTTGAAATTTAAGGGAATTTTTTGACCATCTACTTTTCACGCGTGTGGAACACGAAACTACAAAAATGTTGAAAATTAAGGAGATAGTTTCCTAAATTACAAATGGAATAAGTTTGGACATTATTTTATAATTTAAATATCGTTTAAGCATGTAATTTTTTCGTAACCATAATTCTAACTGTTGCTTGTTCAAGTGTCAGGTTGCAATTTCAAGTATTTTATGTATTTCTAAATTAGCTCAATTTTTAATGAATATACATATGTGACATTCGAAAGTTAGTATTCTAGAAGTACATATCTCGTACAAATAATCGCAATATCTTGTTGCATCTCGGCGTTTTTCTTATCAAAAAATACCCAAACAACTATCGACCGCGTAACTTCTCGTTGCATCTAGCGAGACGACTCGCGCGAGTAACTTTTCGCGGGCGCTGCGCTTTCTCGTTCCTTGCGGAGAAATAGCGGCCGCCGGGACTTATCTCGTTTAAGTTTCCCCGGTTACGTGGAATCGCGGATCGCGCCGCTTTGCCCTCTCCGTTCTTACCCTCGAGCGTTTTGAGGGTGAAACTCGTTTCGTCCGCTTATATCCTCGAGAGCAAAGTGCCGCGGGGAGAATGTGCATCTGTGTGAGCGCGCGTATGTGTGGAAGGGGGTGGGTCGGATGGGAGTTACGGGTGCCTGGCGAGCTGCTTGATGTCAGCCGATAGTTCATATGCCGAGTGTCATGGACTACGTGACCGGTTTGACAAAAGTTGGCTTGAAAATTCGGAGATGTGCGCATTTATTTCGCGCGCGCGAGCGCCGGCCCATCCCCCACGAGATTACACCCTTCGCACGCGTTTTCCTTTACCCCCTTCTCTACCTTCCTGCGAAATAGCTCGATCGAAGCTGGGTATGTATGGAAATTGAATATAAATTGTTAGGGACGCAATCTCAATTTTTTGCTATTATTCGTCACCTTTCGTAAGAGGCTACTTTTCGTATTTTCAGGAAAGTCATCTCTTGCATTATTCTGTTCGTATCTCATCTAACTTCTTACACCACGTGTCATCATTGTCGTATTATAATATGAATCGTATTTAATGCAAATATATGATTCATATTATCCCGCACTGGATGAATTCTGAATCCCGAATTCTGGATTTAATTCGTTAGAAGAAAGAAGTTTCCCTTTATATCCTCCCTTTATTTTCTTCGTTCCTTTTGGAAGGGTGAATTAAGCCGTCAATGATGATGCCGCAGAACCGCAGCTAAATTATTTTAATTTTACGTCCGCATTCAATGGCCGTTTCTTGGCGGGCTATTCTTTTCGTATAATTGCAGTTTTAATCCGCCCAGCAAACCGGGAAACCCAGTTTCGCCGAGACATTCTGCGTACTAATCCCTCTTTCCCCTTCGCTTTCGCCCTTCTTGAATTACCAACGATTTTTGCTCACTGCAAGAAATTGGAGGTCGGATGCAAAATTAGCGCATTCAAAATTCTGTATTAAGAATTGATTTAAAACAAGTTTTGCGAAAATTTGTGTGATTATTATTAATCTCATCGCGTTTTCGCAAAACTTGTTTTAAATATATATATATATATATATATATATATATATATATATATATTTATTATAATAACAAATGGATAGATACGTATTAAATCTTATTTACTGAGATTATTATAATCATAAAGAAAAAAATGTAAAGATATATAGGAAAGAATTCGCAATTGCTTACTTTGACAGCTGTTCTTATTCATAAAAAAATTAAATTGTATTAAATGTTAAAAAAGCGAAAGATTGACGAAGATCAATATGAATCAAATAATACGGAAATACTTTATGTTTGCCAAAGTACTCGTATTGTTCTTATTGTTTAATCAAATGCTATTATATGGAATATTTTATGGAATTATATCGAATAATTATATCGAATGCTATCGAGTATGCAGATGCAAATCGTATTTCGCGTTATACCGCAAGTTAGCGAGTTAAATGCGTCGTCTAGACGGATTGTACTCTCGTTTCCGCATGCGGTTAAGATATTTTCACGGGCGCCAACGTATCGTTCGTCCATTGAAGTTTACCTTCCGCGCCGGATCCAGATTTGATTAATTACCCGGAAGCGTGAGAGTTGTTACCACGGTAAGCCGCTTACACTCGACTTTCGATCCTAAAACTTTGTTTTACTGCAGCAGCGAGTATCTAACAGTTTGCAGTGCCACGACGTAAATCGCGGCAATAGTTATCAGTAATTGTTGGTGTTAGTTATTTATCGCATGTTTAGAACTAATTGGGAAATTTAAAGTTTAGACAGGGGTAGGGAAAGAGAGAAAGAACAAGAGAGGAATTTGATAGAACCTAAACTCACATTGACCACTATTTTTATTTTAATACACGTTTTGTTGCAAATTGGCTTATAATATGTTTTTTTGTACAGCGCAGAGTTCGAATATCAACTTTTAGCCTAACAACAGTCGCCTCTTTTGACGAGCATTCCCGCAAACATCCCGGAATTCCGCGAAGCATCGAACTATTGGTACATAAGAATAAAAAATTTGTATTAAACTTCTGGAGAATTCAGCCAATACGAGACGCAAAGACGCGCAGCTACAAAATCTCCTAGCTCCTTTTCGCAATAACACTCCCGTCGAACAATCACGTCTCTCATCAACATTTACGTTCGGTTTTACATCCTTGTAATCCACGGGCAATTAACCCCCTCAGCTCCCGTTCTGTCCTACCAAGAGCCAAGAGCCCTCCTCCCCCGCGCGTACGATTTTTCTTCGCGCTAATCCGGTTACCCCGATCGCAGATCTTTCTGGCTTTTCCTCGGCGCCTCCTCCATACCGGGGATTGATAATTCAATTAGACGGTTCACACAGTTGATTTAACTGCCGGGTCTTTCCGTGCTGCCGCTCTCCGGCATTGGGATTCACAATTCAATTAGAAGTTAAACGCCGGTAGCTCTGTACAAGGTATCCGAGTTATCCTCTACAACTCTGCGGCGCACCCACCCTCTTGCTTTCACCACCTCTTCCCTCCTCTTGCTATTTCTCTTCCCTCTCTTTCTCTCTGCCTGCGGAACATGGAGCACAGTCGAATCGATCTCATAATCTAGCTCTTCGTTTTACTCTAATAAAGCATACGGTTTGAATAAATAATGGGAGCGCGATGTAGCTTGAAAGAAACTCTTTCATAATCATACATCGCTCCTGATTGCTCTGTCATGTCGATCTTTTCCGTTAAGACTTCTCCACGACTCGATGAATTTTTGTCATGCGATTTTATTTCGTTTTGTTTTGTGCTTGTCGTAGAAAAGTTTTGAATGTTTGCGTCGGATTGAATATGATCGGAATTAAAAGAGTCAATTTTGACAACAGCGCTCTTTCTAATATTCGCGCCGTATCTGAAAGTAATATGATTATTATTCGAAGTACGTAAAACCACTTTCGCCGTTACCATTCTTAGAAAAGGGGAATAAAAAAATAAGTGGCCATTTGCGGGCTACTTTATATGCTTCGACAGGCTTCATTACGCGCCTGAATTTATTCCTTTTTAAATTCAATATGGTAGGCATCGCCACAAACAGCCTATAAATCAATGGGCATACCCAGACGCACTTGCACATTTAACACCACTCTGCGGTCGGCCGGCTTTGCGATTAGCGCGCTAAAAACGCGCTTGAGGTTCGGCGAAGCGGGATCCAAACGGGTCCGACGCGATGCGACGCGGCTACGCGCGCATCGAGATTTATCTTAATGAAGCTTTCGGCCCCACGATCGTGCATTCCTCATCGTGCCGCAAGCATAGACTTAGCGGTATTCGTTCACTCGGCGGGGCCCGTGGTGCTCGTTTCGCGGTGTTCCCTCGTAATGAACGACATTTAACTGTGTCGTCGCGGAATTCTGCCTCGCGAGAGCGCCGCGCGAGCTATCGCCGATCGTAAACGCCGGAATGTCGAAATCGATCGGCGATTTACCGCCGATTGTCCTTTAGCGACACAGGAATCGCGACGGGAACGCGCGTTTTTTAGCGGCATTTTTCATTTATCTTGGCACGTCACTTTTTTTCAAACGTGCAATTGTGCGTCTCGCGTTGAAATTTATATGACATTTATCTGTACGATGTGACGACAAAGTTGCAATAGAACGTGTTATATAGTCGATCTCTCGAGAATTTCCATGAATTCCATGAATCATTGAGAATTAATCTTAACTGAGTTTTGTACTCATTCGTATCTTTTGTTAATTAAGAATAATTTTAGTAAATAAATATAAGATTTTTTCTTTTTTTGTTATGTCTTATTGCAAACTATAAGTTTTGTTAATTTGTATGTACCTTTTTGAGCTTATGTAATCTCAGAAGTAAAATTTAAGCTTTAGTCACATGTGTAATAATGGGTTGTAATGTGTAAAATGTGTAAAACTAGGTTGCGTTTAGAACCGAGCGTTTTTACGGATATTTAGAGATGCATATTTTATGAGGATTTTAAAGTCGAGATGGGCGCGTATGTTTACGAAAAAAAGCTTTCGGCCAAATTAGGAAATGTCTTTTGACGCCCGTACTTTATGCTTTTGTACGGATAAAATAGGTCGCGGTACGAAAAGGAGGTATTTCGTACCTGCGCTCCGGTACCTTTCACCGCGTAAAAAATATGTTGTGAAAAAATGCGCTCTGTGATTAAGAACCGCGTCTAATTCTTGCGTTGACGTGAAGAGGTGCAATAGAATTTCACGTAATTTTACGAATGTATGTTTTTGCGAAATGAAACGTTGAGTCGCCGCAATTCGTTATCACAAATTCGTCATAAAGTACCTTCGATTTTTATCTCTTTTGATTTCTCTAATCGCGTAAATTTCGTGATTAAGGAAAATTCCTTTAAATATTTTGTGCGTAATGCAGATTTTTAGAAAATTTTATTCTTAAAATTTTACTTTTAAAACATGACTTGTCGGAAAATTTCTCGTATTAAAAACTCTCAGGGAAGTTTGTCTGTAAAAAAATTTAAATTCTCAGAAAATTTGGTCTTCAAAAAATCAGATATTTCCGGATTTTATTTTTACTTTAGCATTTAATTTAAACATTTAAAGTACCGCAAGAAATTGACAATTTCACTGATATCAACGATTCCTCGCTAGATTCATTACTGTATTGTGTTTGCGATTATAAATGATCACGTTAATGGTACTGACTTTCGCTTACGTGAATATGGTTGTTAGAAGTGATGCCGATGATAGCACGAAGCACGCGTGGAAAGTAACGCACAATGGATCTGTGGAAATTGACAATCGAGTCCGGCGTGCACTTAATTATGCTTTACGTCGCTGCAGACGCTTGTAACAAGGCGAGTTAATCAAAATCATTTGTGTCACTGCACAAATGGCTTTCATCTGCGAGCCTATACGACCGGTTTACCGTCAATAGGAAACTTCCTGAAACACCGCGTGATTCGTCTGTGAAGCATACCATTAATGGCCGGCGTGCCGCATAAACGGAATTTGCAAATTAACAATGCGCCGCTAGTAACATAAATCACTAACGTTCTTCGATGTTTTGAAAATAATGCATACGCGATATGTTTTTTTATAAATCTATAAATCTATAAATAGTAATTGAGATAAACTTTGTATTTAAACAAGAGACATATATTCCTTATTTACTGGTAATTATAAAATTTTGTATTATCAAATAATTAAATTTTAAATGTGCATTTGGAATAAAACATTATAATCTATTTTTTTTTAAATTTAATTAATTAAATTGGATTCTTGTAAATTAATTAATATGTTTTTATAATAGTCACATACTTATTTCTCTATTTGTACGATGCTAATGCATCGAATGTTACCGCAGTAAAAGTTATTTATTCTGCATTAATAATCGCATGTTGTATATTATTAACATGCTTAACATCCTGCTTTTCTTTTGCACCATTGTAATCCCTCGTTTAGCCATGACTTGATTGAATTAAATTAAGATGCATATGCACGCGACCTAATTAGATTCGCGCTCGGGGCCTGCTCGTGTATTTTCGAGATGCTCCAGGGGATGTACACGCGGGGAGATATAAATTTCCATGTAATATGCATTTTAATAATGTCTTCAAATATCGATATTATGCGATGTGAGTCGCGCTTGGCCGGCTTGATAAATAAATCCCAAGTATTACGCGCTGCTTGACCGCCTCGGAAATAAATTGTCGCCGGCTATACCTAGTGTTGCTATCGGTATTAATCGCGACGGGCGCGTCGTCGCCAATTACGGCGATATTCACATTAATGCGTAACTCGGTCCCGAGTTACGCGGATGCAATCGACATCGCTAATCGTCCGTGAAAATACCGGTACTTAATGGTCTCTCACCTGCGACATATTTCACCAATCTTGACAGGTTGACGGACACGTCAACGAACTCGAACCGGTCTCTCTATTTGTAAAGATTTGACTAGATAGAAAGTGTGACGGTTGCATAACCGCGTAATATCAAACTTGATATATTATCTTTTCGTATATAGTAACCAGCAGACACCTGCGGCCTATTTCATAAGTGATAGATGAGCTAATATATCAAATCAACGACCTGTCTATTCGAAAGAATTTAATGACATGACCGAAGGTACATGATTGGTAATTATCTACTTTATAATATTTATTCATAATGTTATATTCATAAAAATATGACATGGAAGTCTCTACTTCAATTTTTCTTCTTCTATGATAATAGACAATAATTTTCTTCTCCCCGTCAAATGAAGTGTATCAAATGCAATAATTACGTCTATTATGACATCAGATTTTTTAGTACCTACAGCTAGAGTAATAGCTACAGAGCTATTAAAGTTTATGAATGTAGTCGTCTAATTGTCATCACAGATTATTGATCGTACTCGTCGGCTTCTTGTAAATGCTTTACTGCGCGGTCGTCTAACGTGCGTTCGACCAAAACAGCACCGTTATGATGCACACGCGCCTTTTGTCGCACCGTGAGAAACGTACGATGCGAGCGTGCGCACGCAGATTGCACGCGCGACATCGAACCAAGCGAGACAGCCGCACTTTTGTCTTCGATTCTCTGATATACGGGGTGCTCGACGGGAAAGTCTCGAGTATTAATTTAATCAGACGCGTATCGATACGTATATTGATACGAATAATATTAAATGACATTTCTGTAAAGACTATTAACGAAAATCATTCAATATCTGTCATTGATTCGTATAGTGAAGAAAGTGTATATATCTCTTCAATAATTACGCACATTCTAGATTTATATCTTAATATTACTCGATAAAATTACTCTCTCCTTGCAAAATAATTTTACATTACAGCAAAAAAAGCTTTTAAATTCAACTGACATTTAAGAAATTTATAGATGTTATTATACCCTCTAAAAAATCAATAGATGTTGATTATGTTCTCTTAGGTATCAGATAGATTTAAAATAATTTTATAAATGTAGATTATACAAACATAATGATCTTACCTAAATCATTGCGTTTCTAATGACTTTCCTTCAATCGCAACGTACCACTATTATCCGCGTTACAGAAGGATTGATGAACGACTTATTGTTAGTTAGGTACACCGTGTAGATTTGCCCTGTGTATCTGTTTGCTTGCTCGTTTGTGGGGAGAAATACGCGACTTTGTGCAGCATCGGCATCGCGTAGTCAGATGCGCGTATAAAGCGCCATTGTCTTCGATGACTGGTGATATTATTTTGCTTCGAAGACCGAAGCTTCGCCGACGAGTCATGATCGTTTTTGATTCCACTATCGATTAAATGCTCGATCAAAAGCATTCCACTATCAACTGTAGTCTTCGAACGCATAGAATTTGCAATTCGCAGCATATATATCTCAAAATAATTATATTTCCAAGAGCACAGTAAAAGTTTCACGAAAAAAAAAAAAAAACAAGCGTGGGGAGCATTATATCATAATGTAGCATAAATTTCATAAACTGTCATATTGTTTCTGTCTGAACATAAAAAATGGTAAAAACTATTTACGTGCTGTCGGAAAGAAAGAACTAATTGAAAGAAATAAAAAATGTGTTTTTATCAAGATTTCTTTACGCTATCTAGAGTTATACAATTATCTCGCAAAAATATAATTTGTGTTACGCTGTGACTTTTATTTTAAATCAGGTCAAATTAAATTAATGTCCATTTCTTTGCGAAGTAATCCGTACTTAACAATTATCGGAAAGCAGAGCAGTTAACGTAGCGGAAAAGAAAAAGCGATGTTGATGCGTTTCTTTTATTTGAAATATAAAATCTTAAATACAAAGTAGCGTTCTTGGAAACAATATTCCGTGTTAAACAGTCCCTGTGAGAGATATTCGAGAAATTCTGCTCCACGTGCTTGAGGCGTGCGACGAATTTCTCTTTGTGCATTCGGATTTATTGTTCGTAATCTCTCGCCGTAAAAACGCGCGGCGAAGTGAAAAAACGGAAGTTTAAGGGCCTGATAAATCATAGTTTGGGGCTCTAAATTTCGGGTTTAGGATTTTGCGCTCGTGGTCGCGCATTACCTTTCCGGTGTTTTGTTACACGGAGGCGGCAGTTTGTTGTGGAGGGAAGAGAGGGACTCGTAAAGCGAACGTAAATTTTCAACGTTTAGGCCGACCGACAATCGATTATTACTTTGTGCTCGCGCGGATGCTCCAACAAGAACGATAAACTACGAATGGTCCTCGCGAAGCGACGCCTTTTAAAGTGCTATAACTCATTCCCACCTTCTCTCTTTTCTCCCACTTAACTCCAGAATGCGTAACGTGCGTCGGTTTAATCCAGAGCCATTATTTTTAATGCAAATTTCACGACAATTGTTTTATTGCATAAAGTTTTAACAGTCTAAAGTTTTGTACAAAAATGAAAAGATAATATAAAATTTTACAAGAAATGTCATGTTTATGGGGAATATTCTTTATTCTCTCAGGATTTCGTATTCCGACAGCATATCAGTTTTTAATTTCATTACGCGTACTGTCGAAGTCATGCCGATAATGGGCTAGCATGCGATGAGAAAAGAATGATGTTTGGAAAGAACAGATTCTGTTCTCTCCGAAGAAATCATGGTAAGGGGAATCGAAAACAGGTTCCTACATTCTAAGAGAACGGCGTGATTCGACTTCGTGGGTAGCTCTGGTCCTTCGAATCCGGGAGCTGAATGCGAGAGGGCCGCGGTCCTTATAATGAAGCGATAGAATGTGAAAAATATTCGAGCACGACAAGCTCGTACTTCTCGAAGAATCATAAAAAGGCGGTCACCGTCGAGTGAGAGAAAGAGGGTGACTGCTACAAGTCAACGATAAAGATTCTGAAAAGTAATTCACTGTTAGTGTAACAAGCTCTCGTCAACTCTTCAGCATCCAGTAAATGGCACTTATGCATTCGATACATCTTTTTTTTTTTTTTTTTTAGATGAGCCATAGATACGCAAAAGTATTAGAAGTACATATACAAAGATCATGTGATACTGTTGGAAAATTTTTGTAGTTTTGTTAAAAAAGGTCCTTGTTAAAATTTTTGTGTAAAATAACACATACATGTGTAGATTTAACATATGCCTGTTATGTTAATTGAACTTAACAAATTTAAAATGTAAAATTATTAAAATAATTTAAAAAATATGTTAAAGTAACACATGTTGAACGTATTTATTAAATGTGTTAAAATTTACAGAAAAAGAGTGTTGATTTTATCTTACAATCTTAACTTTAACATAAAAATTATGTTAATTGTATACATAATACTTCAAATTACGATCATAGAATTACATTTTCTTTCTGTTGAAATATTTTAATACAATATCCATTTACCATTTAACACATCCATATTATGTTAAATTAACAAAAATTTGAGTAAACCGTTTGGAACATGTGATTTATGTTATATTTAACACAAATTTCTCAACAGTGTATTGGTAGCATACATATTTGGACTCGTTGAAATATAAGTTTTAGTATCTGTAGATAATATTAAAAATTATAAAATTAATTATAATCGATGGAGAAATTGTAAACGGTCGTTTTGGAACGCCGGGCAACGATTTCGTGCTTTTCGAGCAGATACGTTTTACGCGCGCGAGAGAGAGAGAAAGATAGTTTTTCTCATCATACAGGAGGAGGTTGCCGAAGGTGATCCGCGGATATAACGTTCGCACGGGAGGGGGTAGGGTGGGTGGCAGTTTAGAGCCGATGGGGACGTGGAGGCATTCATAGAAGACGATTTGCGGACCTCGGCTCTGGATCTTCGGTACCTTTTTACCCTTTTCCCTCGGCGGCATCGCGGTCGGGAGGGGGCGCGAAGGACAAGGAGAAGCGGGAGAGAGGGAGGGGACCGGAAGAACTGGAGAGTGTTATTAGCGAGTCGACCCTGGCGGCTGCCACGACGGACCACACACATCGTCGCGTCGCGAAAAGGGAGAAGCAGAAAGATAGCGAGAGGTGGAAAGAGAGATAGAGAGAAAGAGAGACAGCGAGGAAGAATAGAAATCCAAAAGGAAGGGAGGAGAGATGATGTGAGAGATAAAGAGAGAAGCAGGGGAAAGAGAGAAAGCGGCGGACGATCGTCCGCGATTGTTGCATGGTTCTGAACCTTGTTCCTTCCTTCCTTCCTTCGTCGGCTGCCTTGAACACGGCGACCTATCGAAATAATGATGAAGAAATCATTATTGTGTAATGCCGAATAGTCCGAGGGATTTAATTACGCGAATTTAAGTACATAATTAGCGTTTTTTAGTGTTGAATGTAAAAAAGAAGTCTAAGAACTTTTCTGTGTGAATTCTTAATTAGTTTATGACCTGAGCTTTTTATGTAAATTGGTTTATTTGTTGCATTTTGGATCACAGCTCTAATTATTTGACCGATATGTAGATGAAAAATTGATCAACATAGAGAATATTAATTAGTAATTATTGAATATGTCGCATAATAATATATTTGATAAGTTTATATATTCTGGCAATTGTATGCAAATAAAACTTAGATTTTTGACCAGAGAGCTCACGTATTATCAACTTGCCAATAATTTGGATAAGAATATAAAATGTCTAAAAAATTAAAAGCAATGTCAAAGTATAATAATATTCCAATAATTTTATAAGCCTGCTTTTTATCTGCTTCGTTCGTTTTAATAGTGCAATAAAAGCGATGTATATAAATCTGATTCAAATAAGATTTCAGAAATTATCAGTTTTTTATTTTTTCTTTACACAGATGCACGAACACATACACATAATCGCCTTATAAGCAGGTATTATGTGTGAGGACAATATTAGCAAAAAACTATACTCAAAGAATCATCACGGAAACTTAATCATAACTATAAGGCCGTAGACCCTATTTGAGGCTCTCCGTGACAAAATGCTTTCTCGTGACGAAATGCCACCATGTGCGTGTCTATATGAAGATGCACCATTATGCACCCTCTTCACGAATGCCCGTTACGTTTTATGTCTTTATTCCGCGCCGCTGTCGATCAAGATGAAGGCGCTCATGCGACGAGATGCACGCGGAACCTTTCCGCGAATTCTTACCGCTTATTGCGATCTGTATTTCGATTGTTGCATCTGTATTACAGAGAAAGATGTAAACGATTGATAATGGACCGTTTACGAAATGCTCTGCCGTCTTATAATGCGCCAAATTGGAAAGTTCCGATGCGAGAAATTTAATCGAATTAGGGTAATATAAAAGTATTTTGCTATCGTATTTGCAGGTTCTTCTAAGAACTTGATAGAACTTGATAGAACGTTAATTTGCTGCACGTATTTTTCAGATTTATGGACTATAAGTCTCAGAAAGAGTTCTATAATTTTCCAGTTAAAAATTTTTAGTTTTCTCAGTATTCGGTCTTTTTAGGAATTAAGTCTAATCGAGATTAACTAAAGTTCGAAATGTTATTATCGGTTTTTATCTGAAATTTAATTCTTCAATTATCCAATTAATAATTTTCGAGCATTTAATTCTCTTCAAATAAAAAGATCGCTTTATCGGGTCCAGCTTTTTCCTGTTAATTCTTAGAAACGTTAATGTAGGATACATTCAGCTTACCTACATCAAGTGTTTACAACACCAACACATACATTTATATCCTCTGACTCGCGTAGTAAACCACGAACGATGGTGCCGGGTGTGCGTTTGTCGAGCAGCACCGCAAAACCGCAGGGCGATGCAGGAAATTTTCGGTGAGGAGTATTACTAAGTAATTTGTTCTTTCTTTAGCCTCGCGTGGCGCGGGTAGACGACATAGTGGATGGGTGAAAGACGGTCCACCGCGTTGCAATTCACCGCAATATAAGCTCCATTCTCTTGGCGCGAAAGGAACTCAGGCTCCTTCTCTTTCCCTCTCGAGGCAACCGCCATCAGGCAAGTCCTTTTCTTCGTTCCTTCGCTCCTTCACTCCTTTGCTCTTCGCGGCTCACGGCCACCGACGATGAAGAGCAGGTAATTAAAGCGGACAATGTCTTACACGTATTAAAATCCGCAAAGCCCCCCGCGTGGCGAGAAATGCGATAGTGAGCAAACTGATTCCTTTACAATTCTAACGACATCAGTATTTTCACGATAAAAATCTAATTTTTAATTTGGAAATTACACATAAATATTGTAAATTCTTATAACTATCTTGATTAATAATATAAGAATTTAATGTATTGATATCTGTATTTTTTCTGTCTGTATATAGATTTATTTCGATAGAAAAAAATTTATTCTTTCACTTGCTTGCGTGCTGAAGTATTTCTGTACGTTAGTTTGAAAGAACGTTGGAGCGCAAGTTGAAATTTTCGATAACACGTACGAATTCAGCATGTCAAGTCATTTTGTTGTACCTTCCAAAATTTTTTTGCGCCAAAATGGAAATTCTAGAATCTTTTTCGACTCCGTGTGCCACTATACCGCGCGGAATTAAAATAAATTCCATTTAAAAGTGTCCGTTTAAAGGCGCAAAGCAAGGTACAAAAAAAATAATGCTTGGACGTTGGACGCTCGCCGAGTCTGGAAGCTCGCTGATATTTTTGCACGCAACGTCATAAGCGGTTAAAGAATATCTTGTATGTAGCCCGTGGGGCAACCGCGGCAACTTTGTTGCCGGCTGCAACCTTCGTTATCAGTGTCTTCTCCCTTCCTTTTGCGCAATTCTTCAGACGTTCTTTCTTCCGCATTTACCTTTGTCCTTTGTGATGTAATTTCTTCGTTTACTTTATTTTTTCGCTTAAGGCCGTTCACAATCTTTCGCAGATTTCGTCAATTTTTCTCGCTCTGTTTTATGTTAAAAAAATACGTTCTATAAATTTCTTCTTCCTTTTTTTTATATATTTAAGCCTTTATTTGGAAAAATCAATAATGCAGTAATTATATCTATATTAAATATATGGCTTGAATTTTTATTTAATCTTGATCGCTTATTAGTTAATATTTTTGAGTTATTTTTACATAAAGAAATAGGGGATAATAATATCACAGATTTTTTTTATCTTTTTAAAATTTTTCCTTATCATAAGAATGTCTCGTGAAAATGTTTTTACCAGAAACACGCGCGTCTTGTAAATCTTTTCTCTGGACAACTTTATTTATATTTTGACAGATATACATAAGAAAAATTGATAGGTTTCGAAATTACCTATCTTATATAGGTATTCGATATTCAATCAATTTACCTAAAAAGAAACCGATTTATTGGACGATTGGTAATGCAATGTAGATAAATTGCGACAGAACTCAGGAACAGCAAAGTCACGCTTTACTAGTAAATCTCTCGCTACTATTAGAGATCAGCCATTAAGATCTGAATGTCCTGAACGACATCGCTCCTTGCATTTAGATCGGAATCGTTCGAGCTTGCGGAATATTTCGAAGCGAATAGACTCGTTCGAAGGGAAGACGAAGTCTCCTCCATTTCTCTTGAAAAGGCGGAAGGCGGTATTCGTGTCTATATTAGATTGTAGAATAACAGATCGACGGAAGAAATATAAAAAAAAGTCATTTAATCGAATAATAGACTTTTCAGAAGTATTATCCGTATAATGTATATATTTATAAAATTTGTTCCTCATATTTTAGATCTATATCATCCCGAGTGCCTCGTTTCTTCGCGGGTGATTCTGGGATAGTAACTTCTTATAATATACTTAATGCACACACAAACACGGCTCAGGTATATCGCGACCCGATTTCGAGAGTGCAGGGGTTAAGGCGCCTCGCCGTTGGCCCCGTGTCTCTCCTTTTTCCTCGGGCCTGCACGTCGGCATATTTCGGCTACACATATACACTTGGAATACGAGAGACTGGCCTTATAACCCTTCTCGCACACCGTATGGAAGAGTGATTGGGAATGTCGCCGCGGAATCTCGTTTGCGTGCGCGAAACGCGCTTCCCAGGGAGGACCGTTTCGCGGAACGAATTTGATTTAACTCGGTGCTGGCCTGCGCTTTATGGGTCCCTGGCGAGCTTTCGGGGATAAAGCCGGATAAGAGAGCGGCCGCAATGGCGCATCCGCGCATTTCGGAACCTTGCACCAATCGTTCTTAGAATACTGAATTTCAGATTCTTATTGAAACCACCGTGCGCATTTCCTTTCGAATAAATGGATATAATGACACAAAATTATTGATTCTATGACTATTATCCTAGGATTATCCATATTAGAATAACATCAATATAATGTATTATTATCTAGAGAGAGATTATCTAGAGAGAGATTATCTAGAGAGAGATAAAGTATTATTATTATCATTTCTTAAAAGAAATATTCGTATAAATTATGCTTTTCTCTAAATGTTTTTCTTCTTCATAAAATTCTAGAAATAAGTAAATAATATAATGAAGAATAATATACAAAATAGGCTCATTAAACGTTTATCATTTAGAATTTAGATAGACTTTGCCGACTCACATCAAATATATATAGATTATACCGGTATATCCATAGAATATTGCAAATAAATACGCCACTGCTTATCGTCTGCGACGGGGCGGGGGTCGTCCGATGATGGTTCTTAATGCGAATTCTCGCTGTCCTCGGTAGGACTACCGTCGCAAACGAAATAACGCTGTAATGGAATGGCGGGGAGGAAATAATAAAAAGAAAAACTGGCTGGTTTCTTCTCGCTTATCTCGCGGCCCGCGCGTTTCGATAACTCGCTGGCCAATTCATTACGCCGGACCGCGCGTTGGCCCTTTGATGTCGAGAATCGTGTAGAACAGGACTTGCATTTTTTGCTCGCGCTTGGCTTTCGTCGGAACACGAATTTAAGGGAACAAATGTGAACTTGTTCTTGATCGCGGAGTTGTCGCTTTAACTCCCCATTACTAAGACATGATTCTTATAAAGCATTTAGCTGAATACATATGGGAAATCTTTAAATCTCTTCCATATGATATAAATAATTAATGAGAAGTGCGTTTTTAAAGACATTGAGAATAACATTATGTATAACGATTATGAAAATAAAGCTCGTTGGGTGCATACATTTTTCAAATAAAAGATGGAAATATTAAGTGAAAAATTTAGAACACTGCGTGATAAAATAGCAAACTGCAATTTACTAACAGTAAAAAACGTAATTAGATATAATTTTTACGACGATAATATAAACACAAAAATTTTCACGCATCGTGTGATAGTTTATTTGATATCCCTGTAGAATTTAATTTTTCTCACATAGTGATGATGTTATATTGCTTTAGATAAAAACGTAAACGTGTGATACAATTATCCTTATTAACAATTTCGTTAATCGCTCCAGTATAAGCTGATCAGAGATATATCGCTTTAACACAGTTGCTCTCATCGTTGCGCGCAAATTGTTATACTCGTAAACATTCAGACGGCTCATTTAACTCGTTTAATGCCGACAAAAACTTGTCAGAGAATATCCAATACGCAATCCGGGTTTGCGATATGCTTCTCGTCAAATGCATTTTGCGCCATTCTTTTCATCTCTTTAGCTCTTATCTTATTCTATATCTTTTCTATCGTTTTCATGCATGTTCTCTACCTTCAATGATTTTATTAATTTATATGTGTATCTAATTTATGTGATACGATAATTTTGTTCTTTATTCGAATGTTCTTCTGATGTTTCTATACGTAAATCTTCCCGATATACAACATTACGATTTATGATAAATACTTGGAACTTTTTTTTTTCTCTTTCTTACTCTCATATTCTCAGTTTTATCTCTTCCGAGAAACAGGGCGTTCTAAATTACGCTTTTAATAACAAACGCTAAAAAGACTATTAATAATTAACATATCTCTTTCTTCTTATTTTTACTTGCTTTTTATCTCGTTCGTGCAAAATGCACACTGTGCGTGATACCAGAACATCGTTGCGACGCCGTTTGAACAGCGACCGAGCGTGTATTAATGGCCGCGCTCGCGAGCCCGCGCGCATCGCGCTGTTTTTGCCATCCGTAACATCGTATGCACCCGGCGAGATGCATACGCTACGTGCAGCCTCCGGGCCCGCGTTGCAACTTCATTCTCGTCATTAAGCCGCATTGCCTTTTTATTTTGCGCCCGTTATTTCGTGTCCCGTAGCCGGTTCTTGCTCCGCGCTCAAGAGGCGTTGGTGTGTAAATAGGTGATCATTTCGATCGTTTAATTAGAGCTGCGTTAGAATGCCGTGTAATAACAGCAGTATTAATGGTTCAGTTAAATTCACGAGATAGTCAATGATTATTTGCCGTGTTACCATTTTTTTCAATTGACACACTTTTGGTACATGCTAATTAAATACATAGTAAGGAATAATAAGGAATTATCAGTTTAGCTTGTAATTAATAATTTTATTTGGTTCTCATTGCATAGGGTAACTCGGGGGAATATGCCATACTTAAGAAAAATATGATTTTTTTTCCTATTTCTCTTTCTTTTTGAGGGATCTTTGCATACTGGTCTTCTTTTTCCTTCTTTTATCTGTTATTCATATATGGTTTTAATGAAATATTTTGATTCTTTACTATTAAAAAGAAAGAAATACAAAAGTGTTGCAAAAGTGGCATATTATATACCCCCATGTGGGGGTAATATGCCACATATACAAACATGTATAGTAATTTAACTTTAAAAGGGCATTCTTGTCTAAAAACATGTAAAAGAATATTTTTATTACAATTTAAATAAAACACTAAGAAAATTCTAAAAAGCACGTTGTCATACTTGTCATACTGTACTTACCCCATAAAAACTATAATACTGACAGAAAGTAAGTAAAACTTGGGAAAAACGTCAGATATAATATTTTTAACAATTTTACAGTATTTACAATAACGTTCCTAGCCGTAGCTTTGTTAAACATAACGAGTGGCATATTCCCCACACTAGCATATTCCTCCCAGTTACCCTATGTATGATTTAAGAAAAAATTTAGTTTGCTAAAGTAATGAAAAGTAATCTAATTTATACCAAAATAGTGATAGTGTATCATCAATATTTGTATATACCTATAAAAAATGTCAATTTTATTTCGATATTTAAGATTACATCGATATATCATCTTTAATTGCTTTTATTTATATCACATAAATATATTTTATGTGATTAGTATTGATAATTAATTTTTATATCAATATCTTTACCTTTAAGTAAATCTCGACATTTAAAATCGCATAAAAACCAGACTTTCGATCACGAGCATCCAAACATGCATTAATTGTCAATACACTTCATCGATAATTTTAGCAATGATCGTAGTCGCATTTCTATTTTTTGTTATTACACTGAAAGTAAGATCATCGACCGGTCGTTTGCATGCACATATTCGGGACCCTTTTCTTACAAGATTACAGAACGACCCGGGGAGGTCATCTACGTGACACACGCGGGCGCGCGGACAGTGGTGGTCTCTGCCAATGGCCTGGCGATATTTCATAATTAGCTTTGAGGCCCATGCGTACACCGAGTGCGTGCACGCAAGGTGCGTCCGCACGTCTTCCCCATCACGGCATGCCACGATGTTGTGCCCACACATCGCCGATTAAATGCCGTATTAACTCCGGGACCCATCATATTTTAGGCTCGCGTCCGGGTGGGGGTGAATTCTGCAGAGGATCTCCTCTCGAAAGGGGTTAAAGATGTGGACCAAATAAAACATAACGTATAGAAATGAGGAGGAGAGAAAATTTACTGGGATATATTTATATCTTGAGCGACCTCAACATTGACGCGTACTTGGAAAAATTTGGTGAATAAAGATTGCGTCTTTGAAATTTTTTCCGGTTTGATTGACATAAAGATATAATCCTACTTTTGTATATTTAATGGATTATATATAAAGTCAACTATAATTTATTAAGTTGTAATCTTTAGTTCCAAAAGTTGGATTATCATTACTTGAGTAATTGCAACAGTTACAGAATGTTATATTTTCGATTATTTCGCGTCGCTCGTTGCTTTATATATTCAAAAGATTTAAAGCACTATTTTGCGTATCTCGAGCGTGATATTTAAATGGCATTTTATTCTAATTTCGAAATCTCGCAAATAAGAAAATCGTAAAAATATATATTCTTCAATACTAATTCATATTTAATGTTGATTCTTTGACCATTTTCTTTTACACTTCAAACCTATAAATTGTATTTTCGAACAAATAGATTAAATCGCTACGCATCTCCATTAATAGCTGGCCCTGGTCCTGATGCAGGGATGTCGGGGCGGAAGGATTGGAGCGGGTGGACGAGGGGACGAAGGGAGTCAGCGAGGATCTGCCGTCTCAGGGCATCGTCAAGTGATTTACGCGCGCGGATGTGGCATAGGTACGATAATTAAGCGAGAAGCCGCCTGTATACCGCTTCGATCGGGCCTCTTTTCACTCCTCTCGGCCGTTCTGCCGCGTGGGCGGTCTCTCTCGGGGCCCCGTCCAAATTTGACACGCGTATCATAACCCTTCGCAACGCTGCTCGCCGCGATCGGTCATTAAAATATAATGTGCTAGCGGTGGGATATTTACGGTCAAGAAACATAGAGATTGCTATTTCGAATCTTAGACAAGACACATTTCGAGAATCGATTATCACGTTTTCTCATTTCCCATACTGAGAACGAACTCAAAATCCATCTTGTTTTCTTTGTTTTATATAACTGTTGGTAGAGAACTAGAGATATTATTTTTATTATTAGTATTTTTATAATATTATAAATATATTTATTAGTATTGTTTTTATAATATACTTTTTTATATAATATTTTACAGTTTTTTAAATATTTTTGTACATACTGCGCTTAAATGAAGTGTCTAATAAGCGATGCACCTAAAAATTCTGTAAAAAATATTTTTATTTGAAAGGGATTTTACTTGAATCTTAATTTTTCCTGATTTGAAATTTTTCTGCTAATCGATGTTTTCATTTGTAATGTGATATTTATGATTTATATCTTTAACGATAATATAATCGATAAATTAAACTTTCAGGGAGGGACATGGGAATGAACTACCGCCGGAGCACCGCGGTGCAATGTACCTTAGATAAAGCTCATGTAAAAGAAAAACCGGCGAACGGTGCCATGGCAGGGATTATTATCGCGATCCTTAAACGGGAGAAACCCGGGGGAACTTGACAATAAGACGCAGATGAATTTCGATGATCGTCACGTTTCCTCATTTGTGCCGCCGCTGGCTGTAACGCGGGTGGGGGGGGGGGGCACCGCTTAAACGGGGCCCCCGAAATCCGCGCCGTCCCATTCCTTCGCGTCCAGGTAAGAACGTAGCGACGGCATCTCCTTCAATGGAATTCCACCGTCGAATTCCCAACCGGCAATTTGCCAGTTGCATTCGAATTTCGCGAATTCCTAGCCCGTGTATCGGGTCCCCGGCGCTAATCGCCGTGGTCGATAGACGCAAAAACGATCGCATAGACACACGGACCACCCCACGTGACCATCGTTCATTGTTTCTCCGTACCACTCTATGCAATGTTCGTCATGATGAAAATTTCGCGCGAGAATATCTCGCGTAGCAAATTTTTTGGATGTGACCTACATTTGAAGATAGTTAGAGATGCGGAAGTGTTTAAATTAATACTTTCTTGATATCCTTGCATGTACCATATAGGTACATTCTCTTGCAGTTGTAATCTGACCGTGTACTTAAATTTCTACTGTACATCCTATTGTCAACTGATTTCTGCATCAAGTCTCATTCAAATTGGCCAATTTGTTTTCGGAATATTTGCTGGACAAACAGCAGACCAGACAGACAAACAGGCAAACATAAAGTTGGATAGAACTAAATCATTGTAGACATCGTAATCCAAATAATGTTTATTGAACGAAAGTGAAATTGTGATATGGCGCATCATTTGATATTTGAGAATTGAGAAAATAATGAGAGAAAGGTCGAAGGATGAATAGAAAATATTTATAAACTTAAAAAGAATGATCTAATAATTATTTTATTTTATATTTTTCCAAACATGCATTTATA
>NC_092358.1:20080918-20129167 GCF_030848805.1 Temnothorax longispinosus
AATATACTTTTAATCATTTTATTTATTAAATTGTAATAAATATATGATATATATACTAAATCTTTGCGAAAGTTTTGCTGCGGTAAAAATAGAATATTTTCGAAATTACCTTGGAGAATGCGAAATTAGTTACACTTACGCTGAAAAACCGTTTTACTTGCCAATCTTTCGCGAAAATCCATCAAGGTATTGTTTACGTTCAAGGATGCGCCGGGCGAATTGTCGCGTCGGTCGGCTATTACGGACTGCTCGCAAATCGATCGGAAAGTGCAACAGGGAAATAAAAATGCGAGGACAGGTTTAATCAGTTTTACGGCCGGATGCTCGCAAGATGGACGATCGGATTGTAGTTCGCGGGCGAAGTCCTGATTGGAATTGGATCAAACAAGACGAACGATCGATCACATGGCGTTGCTTTACGAGAGCCTGCACGCGCTTAACTGGTGTCCGGCACGTGCATAGATACCTACGTAGTGCATACAGGCAGACCGATCAACAACGATCGACGGTGTTATCCGCGTGCACACGTCGACAATTTATGAGGAGTCGATCCGATATGCACTCGATGCGAATTAAGCTCTAAAGCAATAAAAATTCGCCGTTTTTGTTAGTCCGGAAAATTATCATTAATATGCATTTTGCAATTTTTATATGTCGATATTTATTGCTTAACTTTTAGATTTTTATTATAATATATTTTATACGCAAATCACGATATCGATATTTATAAAGCCAATTTGCTTCGTGAATAATTCCTGCCCATTTCGATAAAACTGTTTGCGAGTTCTATAATTATTTTGAGTTTATAAGAAAAAAAATTATCTTAATTCTGTTATTTAAAAATTATTAATAAAAAAATACGTATGCAAATTAAAATTGTATAGACATAAATAAATCTATAAATGCTTTTTATTTCTGAAAAGTTTCGAATATATCGAATTTAAAGACAATTATTATTTCATTACAATTTTCGGATCTCGCTAATAGGTTTGCCAGGTAGCGAATTATCACTTTCGACGCAGCGATTTCCCATGCGGAATCGTCGAAAGCGGATCGTGATCGTAAAACGCAGCGCGTATTCTGCCATTTGACGATCGGGTAAGTTTGTGTTTTGCAAATGGATAACGTCGCTGTTTCTTCATCGGGCATCCTGAATTATACGACATTCGCCGTATAGCATACACGTAGGTGCGAGGGGTAGTGTCAACAGCCTCGTAAAGCGCGGGACGTGATCGATCGGCCGCCTCGTTTGATCCAATACCAATCAGGGCCCGGACAGCGAGCTGCAACATGGCTGCTCGTTTATCTTGCAGAATATCGTCCTGAATTTCTTGTCGTGTAGGTACATACGCGCCGTGGCGCGGCGCGTTTTCCTTTTGAGCTCGAAAGTGTTTCGCCGGGGCTAATGAACGTCGTTTTTATCGTCGCAATAAGATCGGCTCCGCCCGGCCATGAAATCGGATTCGCCGGGCGGAGTAACGAAGTCGATTCTTCGGCCCAATGTCGAAGTAGCGCATTTACTACAATTCCCGGCACATTGACGCCCTCGTGAAACGGGGCCGTGATCGATGGATCGATATCTCATCGCGGAGTAATCATTCGCTTTATTGCCTGACTCTCTATGTTAAAACGAAGAGCGCATATGTATACTAAGGCCGAGACTAAGGCCGCATGTCGATCAGGAAGATTTTTTAAATTCTTCAGTGAACGTAGAATACAAAGACTGATTCTCGATTATTTTTGTCGAAGATTATTTTATTGGGAGTATTCCTCTCGAAAATAAAATCCTTCGTATTTGACCGATAGCTCAAATCTGGTATGCACCTTGCATAAAAATCAATCTCTTTTAATGAAAAAACAGAAATTTTTGAAAGAAAGATTTAAAAAAATAATAGAGATTTATTCATTGCTTACAGATTTATTGATTTATTAAAAGTATTATATATTTTTTATGTCAGTAACGGATAACTGATTTTATTTATTCATACATTTATAAGAATACATACCTTAAAACATTGTTTAAAAATAGAAAATAAGCTAATATAAAGATTTTGAACAGGATATTTTTATCAATCTTTTACAATTTTATCTTACTCTAGATGCCCACCACTCCGTGTGTGTAAAAGTACCAAGAGTCACTTAGGCTAATCCAGACTAAATCCAGCTTTTGCTAATATTCTGTATTGCTCTCAACATTATCCTTCGGCGAATATCGCCTCCTGGCAAAAGTCGAGAAGCGGTAGCCGGCACACCTGGCGGATTAAACGTGCAGGCATTTAGGTACTTCTCGGATGTATCTCTTAGAGAATGTCCTAATGGTTCCCACTCGACATGACGATCCCCTTGCGTTCTTCTTTCCCGCGCTTCTCATCTCGCTCTTCCAGCCCACTTGCACAAGTTGAATCCTCGAAATCCTTCAGCCTCTTCAATGTCGAGTGGTATGGAGAGTTGTCTAAGAATTAGAGATGTGCCGAGGACTCACTCGAAATGGGTTCAAAGTACAGGGCACATATCCGCGCGATGCTGAGTGAGAAACGATGAGAAAAATAAGGCAGGCACATCAAGGAAATAGAACATGCAGATTTAATTCTGTCATATGTTATTTAACTTCTAGGTTTTTGATGGCTGGATCTAAAAGAAATCAACAGTATTTACCAGATTTCCTTTATTTTCAATTTTTTTTTATGTAAATTAGTTAAAATATAATATGAGAAGATATAAAATTCGAAATTTATTTAATCAGTATTTTTCCAATAAATAGTAATATATCAGTTAATATGAATATAATAAAAATGATCTATTTTTATATAAATAATTACAGTTTAATATATTGATAGTTTATATTTATTAATATCCATTGATTGGTATTTCTACTTTTTTCAAAATATTTATTATTTATAATAATACTGATCAAAAACTCACACGCATGAAGATACTTATCGAAATACACATAGATTATAAATAATTTAAAAAAAAATTGACGCGAAAAGTTTCGCAGGATAAGGATCGTGTAACGCGCTCGAACACAGGGTAAATTGCAGCGGAAGTGTAACATGTCGAGTGCAACGTTCCAGAGCGCGATATTTCAGCGGCGCGTCTGACAAATGAGCGGCAATAGCTACTTGCTGCACAGCGAGCGACCGAGCGGCAACAACATTCTGCCGCGCAACCACCGCTGACGAGAGCGAATGATTTACCCAGTAATACCGATAGGTTGTTATGATCGATTCGTACATTAATGCCGGTTAGATGCACGCTCAGGGTCGGTTGCTACCACGCGAGACTATATCGTTGCGGTGATATGTCTCTGGGTCCAAAAGATTGTATACAGCAGCTTGTTCGTGCGATAATTATGATTTGTGACGGTCAAAACGAGCAGATATGAAAAAAGTTATAAAGAAGGTAAAAATCTTTTAAAACTAAAAAAAAATTTTTAATATTTTTTAGCTATTGCTTGTGCTGATTTGACTGATCATTCTAATATTCGTGTTAAAATCCACATTATACAAAGACTTACATCTTTGTCTGCTTATAAAGTATTATATCAGTATATTGTATAATGCAGCGTAATATTATAAATATAATCTTTTACTTTTATAGATTGATCATTTGAACACATATGAAAAGCAGCGACAAAGATCTACGATAACTCAATCTACTTTAATGCCATGTCTTCATTAGCTTATGTCTTCATAAAGAGACGTTCCTAAAAGGACTTGATGCATCCTTGTCATAGTGTAATAATTATTATCCTTCCGTGTAAGATCTATCATGTTATTGCGGCCCTGTGTCGCGACGGGCGTCCAATGCGCTTCTCTCGGTATTACACATCGATGTCGATGTTCTGAGGGAACCATCGTATATAAGCGCCGCATACGCCGATTGATGTTTGCGAGAACACATACGTGCATAGAGAGGTACACGTATTTACAGAGCGGCTGAGAGAGGCGGTCCAATTTCGGTGCCGATGTTCGATTTGACGCCGTGACGCAGATAGAGTCGCTATATCGGGGTGTAAGGTATCGATACTTTGTATCCATATCGCTATCAAATATAAGTGTCGATGACGCTTCTTTCGTTAGTACATAGAAAAGTATTAATGATAAAACATAATTTATTTTTTAACCAAGGAATATGCATATTAAAAATTGATTTTATTCATCTAATATTTAAAGGCAAATAAATCATTACTTAAAGCTGATAGTGCGTTTCAAAATTTGATTTTTTCTCTTTAAGAGAAAAATACAAAATACATTTACGCATATATATATGTAACGATGTTCAGTTCGATACTGATATACTGTGATATTAAAAAGGTAATTGAATAGTTTTTATCTAAACAGAAGTATTGATTCTTCCATAGTATTGTAGTATCATTAGCATTTATGGACATAGATATAAAGTACTCCATAATTTCTCTCTCTCTCTTTCTCTCTCTCTCTCTCTCTCTCTCTCTCTCTTTCTCTGAGTACCGATTCTCGATTTATCAGAGTGATTCCCTCGAGGGAATTTATGGGCGCTCCGCTTGTGCTATCTCCAAGATAACTGATTTTTGCAAGCTGGATGATGGATTCTGATGCGAGTATTCGAACCACACATAACGACGATTTGCCAGAGTTTGATTGGCGACTAAATTATAGCAATATCGAGCTATGAAAAGTTGTATAGACGTTAAATATTACACACACCGTAATATGTTTCTTTATTCCAATAGAAACGTAATTATAATGATATGGAAAAATCAGAGTATTAAAAACAATATCGAAAGAATAGAATCAAGCCAATTGGAAGAAAAATATGTTAGACATTCATCTCGAGTTTACTACGCATAAAAATCCGTTATACGCATTTCCACTATTATCCGAAAAGTTATTTCTCACGGAGGCCTGCGATTGCCTTGTTTCATATTTTGCATCGGTAAGGACGTATTATTGACGTATCGCGGTAGCGAAACCGGTTTCTCATCCGCTCTCGGTCGGGTCGTCGCGAGCGAAATTATTCCCGTCATTAAACCGACGTCCCGGCGCCCTGAAGATGAGAGCACGGCGTTTGCCGGTTTTATGGACACTTGCATTTTACTGGTTTAATCTCTCTCCCGCGAAGTTAGTATGCCCCCGCGTCCCTCGACGGATATTCAGCCACCGGTGGCCGTCGGTTTTTTCTCGGCCCCATCGTCGTTTTCCCGGATGGTTCCGCGGATGTCGCGGTTTCGGAGTACCGCCTCCTCCCCTTTATCGACATGTTAAATGCTCTTAATTCCTTACTTGTCGGGACCGCCTTTTTGTCGGATGTGGATATGCTTTTGCTCTCTTTACGAAATCCATACGAAATACATCCCAATGAATTTAGGTCTTTGCGAAAAGTGTGCAGTTTTATTCGTATATTTAAAATTTGTATATTTTAAGCGTTTGAATATGTTTAAAATATAATTAAAGTGACTATAAGTAGTATTAAATTATTAATAATTAAAGTAATTAAATTTGCTTGAACTTCTATAGCTTTAACAATACACACATATTAATAATTTTTAGTAGTTTCTATGATTGATTCTATGCATAATTTGAAAAGAATTATTTATTTATTTTTATTCGTTTATCGAAGGTATTGTATGATCTTGATCTATTATTGAGATCCGAATATTGAGATTTCGCTTATACATACCAAGCTTTTTAATTCTCACCCATGTCGTATGGATTTCGTTTTTAAAGGACGGTGATGACGGTGACACCGCGACGCGATTTACCTTGATGCACCGCGTCATATCATATCAGGTAGCTTTTCTGTGTTGCATCCTATGCAGCCAGGTGTATCATAAAACTACCTCGAAACAACTCCGACTCGCCGTGCGGATGCTTTTATGGTGACCCGAGCGCGCGATACCAGATACGAGCAATCTCCGTGAGTAACGCGCCAGAGGGGGATGGGGTGTTGGGAAGCTTCATCGTCACTCAGAACTTTTCGGTATGCTCGCGTCTACGAGGAAACTGTACTGCATTGCATCATATTGCCCTGGAATCACCTTCGGAAAATCACAACGCTCTTGATGCGAAACGGATACGGCCGGATAAACCAACGAGTTCACGAAGGATATAGGGAAAACCAAAAGTAGGCCGAAAATAATTCTGTAGGCGCGCCAAAAAGAGTCAACATATTGATTAAATTCTTGATCTTCGTATAAATTTTGTTTCGTGTTATAAGTTTTATATAATTAAAATTATGCTATGAAAACCTTAATTATTAATTGACTTCTAACAAAGGTTTGTTTCTCTAATATTGAAAATAATCGTTCGGATATAGTTATAGCGTCATATTTATTGTAGACATACATACATAGATAACAGAAAATTGTACAACCGGAATTAATTGTAGACAGAAGAAAAACGAATATTTGGAATGCCGGTTAAAAGACAGATTAATTCATAGAGAGTTACAAATGAATTTGTGACGTTTAATTCTCAGCGCGGCGAAGAATTCCGCGTCGCGGCGAGCCCGGAATCTCTTTCATGATACATAGAAGGGGCGCTTTTTTCCCGCCACTTTACGGCATCCGGCGTGGGTCGGAAAGAAGGCTCCCCCTCGGGCTCTTGGTGTATAATGTCCGCCACCGGTTAAAAGAATAGGCAACGTACTCGTGACAGACCGAGTGCTATTGTCCTAAAAGCCGCGCGCCCGCCCTTCAAAGCGTACGCGAGCTCTCTCCCTTCGTTGCGCGCTCTCCGCAATTTTCTCGCGAGAGGTTGAACGGATAGAGAGCTAAATGCGATATGAGCTAGATGCGAAATCTTGAAACCGAAAGAGCAGCCGCGAGAATATGCGAAGAGTCTCCAACTCACGAAAACTCACATTGAATTTTTAAGAAGCACCCTTCGCTCATAAGAAAGTCTCGTCGAAACGAAACGGTCGTTTCCTTCCGTCGCGAAAGTTGGCTACGATAGAACACGATCGGCATTCACTTTTCTCTTGAAAATGAACTTTTCCTAGCAATTTGTGTGTATAATTTCCGTATATATTATCGAGAACGATACCATAGATAATTTTGATACAATTCTGCAGAATCGATTTTACATAGGATTTATTGGATTTAATTGAGATCCGCTTTAACTATATACCAACTTTCAAGAATTCGAGTAGAATGTAATTAAAAATATACCCCTAATCTTTTAACTGATCGTTATAAGAGAAAGTGTACAATCAAACATTAAATTTTTTGTGCTTTTAGAGGAAAAAGTTAAATTAATAAACATGTCTAAATAATTACAGCGATATTCGTAGCAATGTAACAGTATTATGACAGTTTTAATAATTAAATGTGGTATATAATTAGATAAGATAATAATATTTAAATCTAATAAACTCGAAATATCTTATACTAAAGCATTGATTACATTGGTCGTTACTAATGAATAAAAGCATGTCATGATTCATTACCGAAGGGCTCGTTTGCTGCATAAACAACGATGGACATTATTCGCATCGCTTCTTTCCGTTCGCGACGCGTTCAAATCCGGTTATTAAAAGCCGCGGTGGACTGCATAATATACGCGACGGCGCGCGGGGCGTAATGTGCTAACGATCCGTTAAGTTCGTCGGCTAATTAGATCGGACACTCACCTGGATGCGCCTAATGCGAACAGATGCAAATGACACCTAACGAGCGACCTCCAGACAAAAAGGATGCGCTGAGCTTTTTTTCCCACTCATGCGCTACTGCGATCGAAATGCCTGAACCTCGCATTTTGAAACGTTTTATGTGTATATCATAAAACGCGTGAAAGAACCTTTTGATGAAAGGTTCAAATTTTTTGTGCATACAAATCTTTTTTAGAGTTTTATATCACGACACACAGTGTAAAGTATTATCCTAGTTATTCCATTTTGAAATCATTGTTTGTTTCTATTCACTCACAATTATTATATACGTAAAAATATCTATGTAAAATATTGTATTTTAGGTGACTTTTATTATATCTAATTTCTTTTTTATTTATTAAAGTCGCAAGAAATTCTTGATTTATTAAAAATTAAATAACCGCATTTCTTTTGAAACACACGAATTTGTAAAGAAATATAATTTTGCTATTTGCAAATTTTTTACGAGTGCCAAGTGATGTGTGAACCGTCGAATTTGAGTAATAGAAAACCATGATATATATCGATACTTTTTTGTTGATTATTAATAATTAATTTCAAATGCGAGAGAAATAAGATATATTCAACGTACATTTATTTCATAGTTATATCTATTAATTGTATTTCCTGGTAGTAACGAACTTGGTCTTGATGTTTGTTTTTGTCGCCATTACGCACCTCTGTGTACGCATGTGTACAACGCAGCACGTTGTCGGTTAGGTTGCCGGTGTTATCATTCGCGCGGCGACAATTGAGTAGACAGGCGTAATCGAGCTGCTACACATACGTCGCGTTTATTGTCGTTTCGAAACACGATCTCGACAAGTGTGAGAGGAGAACGTGGTTACTTTCTACGAATTATTACTAACTCGCGTTATTAATTATCTCACGCGATTCACGATTTGCAGGTATATTGGGACGACAAACATTTAGCGAAGATATTTCGCGCGATTTATTGATTCGAGCTATACAGAAATCAAAACACTAAAAAATATAAATTTTCCTTTTGTCGCGGAGTTTATTTTAGTATTGAAACACTATCTATTTCACATCGCTGTTTCGCCGATTAAAATAGTTCGTCTACTGTTGCCGAATCGAGAGCGCTAAATCAGAATCCTAAAGATAATTCGAATGATAGAAAGCCATGATGTATATGATGTTATCGTTTATTAATAACTAATTTGAAAGAATAAAATACCTAGCGTACCTTTATTCTATAATGTGATAATAATGAATCAACTGACAAGGTTTTGGTATTAATTTTTGACGTATAATGTGCGCTGTGTTAACAAAAAGTCGCCGTGGAATCATTCCCGTGGCGAGACGCGAGCTGGCAGATTGCGGCGTGAACAGTTCCATGTATCGTCACATTATCCTTTGAAATATAGTCGGGAGAAGCTGCCAAACGCGGTCAGTCTCTATACGAGCAATTAAAATATTAATCAATCCGTGCTATAAATCCATTTCGATTAACGACTAAGGATTTGTGAGCGTATCGTAGTGACAGCTATTTATTAAAGTTTATTTTATTGCTTTACTTAAGGTGAGAATCGGTAGGAGACGCGAATCACAAATTATTATTTTATTGCGATATTTTTGATAACTATTTTCTTAACTTAATACTTGGACACATAAGTATCATTGGATTTGAATTTTTTGTCTACTTGAATGTAATTTGCATACTATTTTTATAGGGTAAACTCGGGTAAGATGGCCATACAGGAAAGATGGCCAACTCATATGTTCATTCGATGTTTCATGGCGAGCTAGATTGAAAGAACATAGGTTGGCCATCTTTCCTGTATGGCCATCTTACCCGAGTTTATCCTATTGAGGTCGCAAAATAATTTGCAAATCGCCGAATCGATTGATTTAAGTGTGATTGAAAGTCATGATACATTGAGCTTTTAATTATACATGTATTTTATATGATGGATTTATGCGTTTAAGGTGAATTGCGCACACGTGTGCGAGCAATATTAAATTTTGATTGTTCCCGAACGTATCATGATTAACTATTCAACTGTTTTAATTGAAATTATCGATGTTTTTTTTATTTCCGAATTGTTCGATTATTAATTAAATCGAAAAAAGATTTAAACCATAATGCATGAGATAATGTCTAATCTGATCATTGTCGAAAAAATAATTATTGCCCATAAATATTATGAAACAATAATTTACTTTTCTTTTCTGCCCGCTTTGATCTAATTTATTTAACTAATTCAAACAAATCGCGCGAAGTTTCTGTACAATAAATATCTGTCAATAGGCTTATGATCATGAATCGTGAGACAACATGAATACGGAACAGTCATGATATTCTGGTGATTAGTGCGCGCGCGAATGTAATTAAATCTAGTTTTGCGAGCGAGTGTGTCAGAGAAGAAAAAGGTTCGGGGAGGCATCGGGCGACGGCGGAACAACTATAGAAATAACTTATTTATTATTTTACTTGTCATTGGAGAAATTAATTGACTATAATAATTTTATGTGCGTGCCGCAATTATTTTTAAAAATACTGATCATCTCTGATGCTGCTCTAATCTCGATGCTTTCGTGTTTTACAGATCAACAATAGCTGCGTTACAACTTCGCCACTGCGTATCGTGCGGCCTGCCGAGCGGTGAGTTACATATCACATTTTTTATTTTAACTGACAATGAGATAATGAATCTATGGAAACTGTATCTCATAATTAGATACATGTAAAATAACGATAGATTTATTATATATCAAGAAATTAAGAATGTTACAGATAAATATATTTCATACATTTATTTATTTTTAAATGGGACAGACTGCAACAGATTAATATTATTGTTCAATCTTGGAATGTGTACACGTGCGCGCGGATTATTCGTCGATTTATCGTACCCATATAAGGATATATGCATTATTTACTGGCGCAATTGGACGTCTTGTAAATCGAATTAACTAATTAAATAATTAAATTAATAAAATCGAATCAAGAATGTAATTGAGATATATATTTGCTTGAAATTTATAGGATAATTTTGCACAGGTATAAATAATAATTGATGGGAAATGAATTTTAAGTTAATAGATATTTGGTTCTTCCCATTTCACATTAATGATGGCCGTTTCAGAAGTCATAATAGAATTATGATTAATCGAATCGGCAGTGTTATTCATATCTCGTTACGCTATTTTCGACAGCCGCGTCATTATCGTGCAGTCGAGTGTAATTGATCCAGTAACGGTGATTGGATACTTTGGATGAAACATAATGGTAATTAGTTCGCGCCGCATCGTATCGGTGACGCATAATTCTTTAAGATCGATCGATAAATCTCTCTCACTGCGCTGTCAATAGTGATCCAGCTTCGTTTAATGTATACCGATCGGCAGCGCACAAAGCGATAGAAGTTATTCCGGATGGAATTTATTTATCGCGGCGGGACGAGCGTTTATAGCTCCGGCATTATCCTTTCCGTCTCGGCGGTTTTCACAAAGAGAGAGAGGAACACCCGTTTACTTTCGAAATTTTTCCGATGTTGCAGTAGCAAGCGAAGGGTCCACGTGTCCCACGTGCGCGGCGGCATATCGCGTTTGATATCGAGAATATAGAGCATACGAGGACAAATTAATTAGATTCTAGTGCACGTTTCATGTTTAGCGCTATACATGATTCCATTTGAAATTGAATTTTACCTGTTCAATAAATTAGTTTTATCGCTCGATAATTGATTTAATATGTTAATTCTTAAATTCTTAAGCTACAATGTGAAAATGCACATACTTCTCTTTGGCATGTTTTTATAATTATTCCATATCTGTTTCATAATCTATTTTATACTTTTTTTTTATAATTTAAGATATACTCTTGATCAATAATGTTTCGAAGATTCGTATGTGAAAGAAAATGGCGTAATACCATAAGTTAAGAGAATTCATATGTCATAATAAGAAAATGAAGTGAAACATAATATTCTCATAATTAAAGCTTTTCTTCTGAAACAATTTTATTTTAAAATGTACGTGTATGAGCAAGTATTATAAAATAATGAGAACGTTCTTTGAATTTTTCTCGATGGCTAACATTTGCATGCATAAATCCGCATTATTATATTGCTGAAAACGAATAATATTTCACGTCCGACTTTTTCATATTATCAATTTCGATAAAGCATCGATTGTAGCAAGATTTTTAGATATCGAATTTCGCGATGGACACGTGAAATCTCTTAATTATCACTTTACATAATATTCACTTGAAAAAAGAAAAAATATCCTACTTCTACTTTTAGACTATTATCGGTCTTAGCAGAGACTGTTCGACGAAAAAAATAAGTACAAGACATAAAATCCTTTTACATCAAGGCTTCAATTAATCTCAATTAATGCGCAAACGTGTGTGCACGCATGCACGTGCGATTGCGCAGAACGCTATCTTTTGATAGCACTTTCGTCGTGCGGGCACGTACACGATCGCGCGCGCCGATCGTTATTTCGTTTTTTAATTAGCCCGGAACGAAGAAAGCTCGCGCGCTTAACATTCGAATGAACTACTTCTGTGCGCCGGCCGATAATTAAGATTGATGGCGAATACGAATGCGTAATTGCGCCGGACGCGGCGCTTTTTTTCGCGCGGTGCGCGCGTACTTCATCAATCACCAGGCATTTTTTGAGCTCTGGGCCGCGCCGCGGCGCGCCGCGCTACGCCGCGTCGGTGCAGCACACATTCCGCGCGCGCCTCGCTCGTCCAGCCGCGCTATATCGAGCCAAAGTAATTGGCAGAGAAGTGTCGATGCCGTCTGCCGTCGGAAAAAAATATTGGTCTCTTTCATCAATAGTGTCGCCATTGGTTTAGAGAAATTGCGGCTTTTAATGAAAGCTCCGAGGATTTTTCAATTTAAATGTACCTGTTGCGCGTTAAATCAAGATTTACGAAATATCATAAATTAGATAACTCGGGGAATGGCTCTCGCTCTCGATAACTAACCGCATTTTAGGAGTTAATATTTCTTTTAGTAGTACATCAATCTATCAATAAAGTGACATTTTGATGAATAATGTCACTTAATGTAAGACAACTTAACTAAGAATGTGAGTTATTTAATTTATTGTATAGAAAAAATTACAATATTTTTGAATCTCTCTCGAGTACAAGACAAAGGTGTTGAAGCATCTGAATAGAAGCGAGATCACGGTACCGCGATAGCATTGTAGCATTCTTGGGTGCATTCGCCGTGGCGGTGGCAAGGGAGAAGTGGAGTCGTCGCCAGATGCCAAGTTATTGTGCATGTGCGTGCGAGGGCGTGCAACCAAGCCGCCGCTCATTGTGTGCGCGCAACATGCGTCCGATGCAAATGGGACTTCTTTCTCCAGGTAGGATCGCAGGTGCGCGATGGAACGCCTCGCGAATTTGCACCGTTGTAATGACCGCGTTAACGATTGCGTTCCTTAGCTGATGATCGTTCGCAAACTCGCCTTCTCCGGCTCTTTCGTTACGTTCCGCGACAGTTTTCAGGCTTGACGAGTAGATTTTTTTTTACGAGAAGAATAGGGTAATGAGAGATTGAACTTTATCTCATTCAAAAACGTGAAAAAAGAAACCATTACGATGATGTATTTCGTGATGTGTATTCCTATATGAGCGAGATGACTTTGCAGTATAAGCGAATTTATATATAAGTATATAAATTAATGCTATTTTCTGCTGTTGTCTAAGCTATTTTATGATTAGGATAGATGATGATTTTATAATTATTTGTTTTATTTATATAATAGAGATGTAAAAATTTTCAAGGTACTTCTGCAATTTATCCGACTAAAAATAGTTGGAATCGATGCATTGATTGTTGTCATATAAAAGCATGTATAGCTTTTCATCAATTTCAGTGGAAAAAAGCCTCTGAGAGTTTGATGGAAATCAGCGGTTGTTGGCGGACGCGCGACGTCGTGGGAGAACTCATAAACGCGGGCACGCACGTCGAAGATAAACATTACCTACCGGCGATGCCGGGCCGGAAATTGTGCTGGGAAAAATATGCAATAAATTTGTTTTGCTCGCGGTAGCAAATCACGCAGCCGGTAGCCAATCACGAGCGAGCGGTTAAGCGTCACGGCCGCTATATTTTGCGTTGCCGGCGAAAATAAATCGTATTGCGGGTTTACAATGTAGTACATCATAATGTGCCGTGACGTCGTAGCGCGACCGACAGCGGCTGAATTTTACATGAACCCTCTCAAACGAAAGAACAACGTGTGTAGTGCAATTTTTTGAATAAAGAGCTCTCATAATAAATATCTATTGTCACTCAATAAATATTAGGAAATATAACAGGTATCTTAAATTATAATTTTTTATCACGATATCATAGAGGGTCAGTTTTAATGTTTCTTTTCTTAATTGTGAAATTTTTACAAATGTACTATTTCTTGTTTAAAATTATTTTATGAGAAATATCATTTATTAATAATTATTATCAATATAGATGTTAAAATTAATAAATATCTGAAACCATATGTATGTTACGGGCAAAGTCAGCATGGTGTGCAGTGTCGGCATTGCCCGGGCAATGTCAGCATTGCACAACGCGACTGGGCAAAGTAGTTTATTAGCGGACATTGCCTGGTTTGATGTGGGCAAAGTTAACACTGCCCATCCAGCGATGGCGATGTCAGCAACGATTATCACATTGCGGACTTTGCTCGGTTCAAAGTGGGCAATGTCGACAATGCTAAATCTCCGTGGGCTAAGCTGCGCTAAATGTATGGTAATTCTTCAGTTTAGCTACCTCAGCACAGAAATCGATGCAATTAGGCTTAATCGACGCGTTTTTGCACGAAACGAACGAATCTGGCAGAAAAAAGTGTCGCTCTGCCCCGCGACGCGAGATATTAATCGTCAAAGTTGAACCGACGACGTGTAGCAACACTGAACGTGCCCTGCGGCCATATGCGCATGCTCAGTGGTCGCACGCGCATGTAAAACTGCGCCAATTTTAAATGAATCAATCGTGCAGAATAACCAAGCATCTCGATTCAAGCAATTAGGTCTCACGCTGGGAGTTTCTTTAGTTTAATTATGCGTGGGAAGCACACACACACACACACACACGGGGGGGTGCGGGGGGGGGGCCTTCGGCACCCCTCCATGCATGTTCTTTATAATTCGCTTTACAACTTAGCATGTACTTTATGTTGTAAAGCGAGGTCCACGCTGCTTACCGACGGGGTGGGTGCGGGGGAGGGGGGCCGAAGGCCCCCCCTCGCACCCCCCGTGTGTGTGTGTGTGTGTGTGTTCTTCCCACGCATAATTAAACTAATGAAACTCCCAACGTGAGACCTAACTGCTTGAATCGAGATGCTTGGTTATTCTGCACGATGTAACTGTTTAATGATTTTCGTTAAAGCAGGGCACACACACGTGTGTATGCTTTACGAAAATCACAACTTCTATAAAGCAGGGCATACACCAGCATACACACGTGTGTGTGCCCTGCTTTAACGAAAATCACAACTTCTGTAAAGCAGGGCATACACACGTGTGTATGTGCCCTGCTTTAACGAAAATCATTAAACAGTTACATCGTGCAGAATAACCAAGCATCTCGATTCAAGCAGTTAGGTCTCACGCTGGGAGTTTCATTAGTTTAATTATGCGTGGGAAGCACACACACACACACACACGGGGTGGTGCGAGGGGGGCTTTGGCCCCCCCTCCCCCGCACCCACCCCGTCGGTAGGCAGCGTGGACCTCGCTTTACAACATAAAGTACATGCTAAGTTGTAAAGCGAAATTATAAAGCACATGCATGGAGGGGTGCAAGGGGGCTTACATGCGTGAGCACGACACGTGAATGTACTTTATAATTTCGTTTTACAACTTAGCATGTACTTTATGTTGTAAAGCGAGGTCCACGCTGCCTACCGACGGGGTGGGTGCGGGGGAGGGAAGGGCCGAAGGCCCCCCTCGCACCACCCCGTGTGTGTGTGTGTGTGTGTGCTTCCCGCATAATTAAACTAATGAAACTCCCAGCGTGAGACCTAACTGCTTGAATCGAGATGCTTGGTTATTCCGCACGATTGATTCATTTAAAATTGGCGCAGTTTTACATGCGCGTGCGACCACTGAGCATGCGCATATGGCCGCAGGGCACGTTCAGTGTTGCTACATGTCGTCGGTTCAACTTTGACGATTAATATCTCGCGTCGCGGGGCAGAGCGACACTTTTTTCTGCCAGATTCGTTCGTTTCATGCAAAAACGCGTCGATTAAGCCTAATTGCATCGATTTCTGTGCTGAGGTAGCTAAACTGAAGAATTACCCTTATTTAGCGCAGCTTAGCCCACGGAGATTTAGCATTGTCGACATTGCCCACTTGGAACCGAGCAAAGTCCGCAATGTGATAATCGTTGCTGACATTGCCATCGCTGGATGGGCAGTGTTAACTTTGCCCACATCAAACCGGGCAATGTCCGCTAATAAACTACTTTGCCCAGTCGCGTTGTGCAATGCTGACATTGCCCGGGCAATGCCGACACTGCACACCATGCTGACTTTGCCCGTAACATGTATACTAAACACAAAATTAATAATTAGATATTTAAAGAAGAAATTAAATAAATATAACTATAATAATTGAATTAAATTTTTTTTTAATAACGAAAGAATATGTATGTATTGCTTAAAGTGGATAATTTACGTGTTAACAGTTTATGCGCATCGCGTACCAAATTTTTCGAAAGGGGTGGAATTAACCTCTTGCATCGTACACATTCGTTTAAACAGATTCTTCATAGCTCGTCGGACTACGAGTGTCATTTTATTAACCAACGAATAAACACGGGCGGCAGATGGCCACCGCGAATTGCATTCGCCGACGAATAAACGTCAATGCCGGCCTGATTTGCAGGTATTAAGTTGCTCAATGAGCCTGACATTAATTTCAGGCTCGTTGCTAACGCAGTGAGTTATATCGACGAGCGTATTTGACGAACGAGCGATATTTATCTCGCGATTAAATCGTTTCGATTTGTCCGTAAAACTGCCAAAACCAAAGCTCTCTATCGCCTCGCGTCATCTGCGAAATGAATGCTGTCAAATCCGATGCTGCCAAATCCGACGGCTTCGATAGTTTCATCCCATCTCGGTCACTTACAAAATAGATCAAATCGTAATTTGATAAAGTCATTCAAAAATGACCGATTTTCCTTCTTGATGTTGCTTCAATTTTTAATTTTGCTGATCTTCATATTTTGTATATAAAATTTAATTCAATTATTATAGTTATATTTGTTTAATTTTTTCTTTAAATATGTAATTATTAATTTTGTGTTACTTATAAATTAACTTTATAATCTATGCATGATGTAAAAATATGTAAAGTTTGACATCAGTAAAACTCGAAAATAAATGAAAGAAGATTATACAAAACAGAAATTAACACAGAATTTGCCGTGAATAAAGACTTAATTTTCAGAAAGAATGCTGTATCAACTAATTATAATGCTGTATTAACTGATATAAATATAAATCATTTTAATGAAATAAAACATAAAATTGTAAATTAACTATTGCTTGTAAATCAGAGATCAATCGGTGTGTGTAGCAAGCGCGAGGCAATTAGTATTTCACTTATCCCAGTATTTCAATTCTCCCGATTCACTCCAAATTCCGAGTAATCTCGCTGGCTCGAGCTTTAATATGTAAATCCGTCGGTGCAGAAACCGTTTCGTTTGAGGGTTATTATCGATCGGCATGTGTTTCCGTACGGTAAATCAATTATAAAATTGATCGACGGTATCGCGCAATGATAAAATTGCCACTTTTGAAAGAATGAGAAATATGAAATTGTGATCCAAGATTGCGCAGGCAGGATTAGCCGTAGCGAGAAACGATATAAAATTATATCTTTATCGTAATATTTATCGTAACTAATATTTCAAATAGGAATTTAAGAAGTGGAAAATGTAAGAGAAACGACATTTTGAAAATTTAATGTTACCCATCCTTATCTATCTCTATAAAATTAGATATGATTAAAGATTCTTTAATAAAGATAATTGGTATTCCATATTCAAAACGAAAAAGTAATAAGATATTTCAATAGTATCATCGATTATCATCAACGACATTTACACTTTTTTTATCCACTACAACAAAGCGATTATTGGTTAATATCCAAAGCTTCGAGCGCATTACTTACAATTTTCCTTTTGTTAAAAAATAAACTAATAGCGAAAACGAATAGAGATTGTTGAAACTGTTTGAAAGATCTTAGTCGTGTAGTCGATTTCCGAAATTCGCGAGCGTTGAAGCTGCGAGCGTCGAGATCAAGGAAGTCGAAGAGAATATAAGGCATCGAAAGAGGGAAAATAAATAAATTTAAAGACAGTCTCTGTGGGAGATACCGACAGCTATCCCCGCGGGCGGAAAGTGCAAGGCGGTAGGGAGGATGCTATCAAAGCAAAGGGCGGTGACGGCAGTTCACACCGTAGACTTGGCGACTTCCTTCGTCGCGGCTGGCACTCCGGGCTTTGTTTCCTCTCGCTTTTCTCGTGGAGATTCACTCGAGCGTGGGAGACGTACGCATTTTCACCACTCCGCAATACCTTCTTGCCGATTTTTCTGCGTGCGAGTGGTACGAAAATGCAGGCGATGCACCACCGAGATGGATCGACTAGTAGGCGTCGCGTTGCGGGAATACGTTGCGAGAGAAGCGAATATTATGCTTGCGAGAAGTATATGCAGAAGAGAAGAATAGAAGCTCTCGGGCGAAATTTTCGAAAATTCTAGCGAGAAAAGATTTTTGCGACCGCGCTTCTTTCAATGATTGTATACAAATACAGTGATCTGGGAATACCGTGTCATTATTTTTACCACAAGATTTTTTTTATTATAACGCCGAATATTTCTTGAACATATAATTTTTTTCGTATATTATTGTTTTTAGAATTTATCTATGTGTATATTGTAACAATATACACACATGAGAGAGACAAGACATAATTCATATAGTATACAAAATAATGAAAGAGTTAGCAGTACATTAAAAGTATATATATATATATATATATATACATATATATATCAATCAAAATATATTGTAATGTATTTCTCTACAATATGTAGCGATTAAAAATAGCAGTATTACACGTCATACAATTGTTAAACGCAATATCATTGTAAAAGGTAAGCCCGCGCAGAGAACGAGATTTTTTTAGAATTTCTACATTGATCGAGAGAAATTTCTATTTCGCACTTCGAGGTAGACGGATAAATATATCAGGGTGGCACGCTTTTGGTATACTTTTTGGCGTGACATTATCTTCATCGCGCCCCCCGGTATTCGATTCCAGTTCTTTTTCCGTCTATTTTTCATTTTTCATCGACTCTGTCGTTGGCAAGGAGTCGATTTCTGGCACAGCGATCTCGGCAAAGAATCGTGCCAAGCTGCAGCCTCTGAGGAATCGATTGTTAGCTTTCGTCTTTTTCTCCTGCGTCTTTTGCTATTTCTTTGCTCTTCTCACCTTCTCACGTGCACTTTAGTGAGGACAAGGATACTTTTCAACTTTTATTAACGTTAATTTTTATTATTTTACACATAACAGCGTTTTTAATATCTGCAATACTTTTTTGTGAAACATGTCTGGCTAATCATTATGTTAGAATATTACTGTCAGACATTACTTTTAAACTTTTAAAGGATTCTAAAAGGCTAATATAAAGAGTTTTAGTAAGGATTATATTCCTTTGCGCACAATATTAGAAAATAATAATATGGTCAGTTTATTGAAAGAAGTAAATATACAAGATTGCAATATATCTCAACATGTATATTAATATATATAAATATATATATTTCTCTATATAATATTTATGTAATAGTGCATTTAGACCGATAATATCTCGCATCAAATATCATCTTGCATCGTAACTTTTGTTAGTGATTTAAAATAACGTACGAAATATGGATAGGTACTACGGATTTCTAATTAATATATGCAGAATAGAATGGAGTTACACGACTAATGAATATACCGCGAGGCATCGCGATCAAGAGTTCGTGATGACGTTTATCTATCCGCCTCGAAATATCCATCAGCTAGTCTGTTGGTATTAATTAACTGTCAGTTGGTACTGAACAGCTGCCGAAGAATTGATTTGAGGGATAGCATAGCGTATAATATGCGTTCATGATTGATAGCATAGAGAATGTAGACATTTGAGACTGCAAAAATGATTAATAATCCAATTATTATAGCTATTAATGAAATTACTAGTGATCCGTTCTTATTATTAATTTTTCTATTTCCTTTTAAAGTTAACTTGGATGCCGATGAAATTATTTAGAAGAATTCTATCAGGTTTTTTAGAATATAACAAGGAAGATACAATAACAAGAAATATACTTCTTCTACCAACGCACATTTAGCAAATTGTTTTTGTTAATTTATCTGTATATATTAGTCTTGTTTCCCCTAAGATTGCAATTATTTAATTAATATGAAAAGGTGATTATATAATTTTAATCGTTTAATTTTCCCAATGGTGCAAGATAACTTTTCTTCACTTACGCGTGACTATCGGTTTATGATGTCGGTTTTATTCGCGATCGATTGCAAAGCGTCTCGAGGAAAATAATGCACATCACGATCGCACATTAATCGCCACAACGCGTTACATATGAATCTTTCCGTTCGGACGTAGTAGGGGTGAGAGGTGATTTAATAAGGCCATATTTCGCATTGATTTATAAATACACCCCGCGAGATTCCACGCAAACTCGTGCTATTCAGCTAATTGCTCCACAATACTGAAATAATAGCGATGTTTAGTTGTATATATGTATAAGTATAGATGCCGGAGGGACCATACGCAAACTACATCTTACGAGAAGACTATATACATATAATTATAACAATCGATACGGTAAACATGTAAACATTTAGTACTTTATTGGACTATCGTAACACTGTCTTTATTATAATTTTCAATTTTTTAAGACAAAACGTTGTTAATTTATAATTTGCAAAGGATGAGTAATTATAATATGATAGATGTTAACATATTATTTTATTATTTTAATGTTAATTTCAAGTAAATGTTAAAATCATAAGGTTTATTTTAAATACGATATCATAAAGATTACAATTTCAAAGCTGTACACTTCTTGCGTCTTTAAATGCATTATTTAATATTTTAATGTATTTTTTGTGTAATGGGAATTTTATACGATAAGACTAAAAATTTGTTTGGAGCGTCAAAAAGCAATTAAAGTTAGGATTTCAAAATTAAAAAGTTTTTAGAACTATGTACATATAAAAGCTATTTCGATTCTCGAAGTGCGGAGGACTTGTGTTCCACCGTTCTTCGTTTCCTCGGCTGTAAATAACCGTCTGGGCCGTTCATGACACGTGAAAAATCCGATGGTCCGGTTTCCTCGGCGCGGCTCGGCGCCGCGGCGCGCCGCGCGCTCGTTCCCCAGATTTATCGATTACAAATTGCACAGCTATCAATCGCCTAATAATACTCTCATGAACATGTGTGCGCGCGCGCGTGCGCGCGTTCGCGCGTTCGCGCGCTGGCCGCTCTCGAGATGTATTTATGAATCGATGCGAAATATAGCCTTATTAAATCACCTCTCGCCCCCGCCGAGACTGGGAAGATTCATACGTAACGTGTCGCGTTTAGCGGCGATTAATGCGGTTATCTGCGATGAGAGCGTTATTTCCCAACGGTCGTGAACGAGATGTTTCGCCATCGCTGCGCCATTATAAAACCACTGATCTATCGTGACCATAATATCGATGCTGTTAAGTGAAAAACCGACCCACTTCCCTTTCGCGTGTTTAGACACACGTTGATGCTGGTAAATAAATTCCGCATCGTGCAGCGAATGATAATCGTTATTTTTCTCTCCCGGTGCACTCGCACGAAACGAAGCAAACTTGACATCGTCTGAATAATAACGCATGCAAATTTCATGAGAGCCCCGAGTACGCGCGTTCGTCTCTTTTAAACAAAGGCGACTTCACGTTAATATCGGACGTACAGTGACGACGTTTATGCAGCGTCGTCGTAGACTTCGAGAGGCGGACGACATGCAAAAATTATGCAACTGCGGTAACGCGAGGCGCACCATCGGCTTGATTTAGCGATGAATACTTTATTACGAAGGACAGAGCTGTGTGTGTGTGTGTGTGTGTGTGTGCGTAGCGAAGACAATTTATCGACGGCGAAGAGACCGGATGAAAAGCACACACGACGGGGCGTTCTTCCGTCGCATGTCGTCGCAGTTGCGCCGCGCGTTCCCGCTTCTCGCCGGTCGCTTTATATCGCGCATTCGAGAAACTCGGAAGCAACCAAGTCGACTCGCAACGACAATTGAAAGTCCGATTTGCGAATTTATTCAGCGGCAAACGCGGTTACCACCGCGCGGAAGACATCGCGCGTGTTTGCTTTTCTCGTGCGCGCATAATGCACTAGTCATGGATTGATGCGCGGCTCCTCCGTGACGCCGCCGTGCAATTTGCATTACGTCGAGAGAGTCTGCGGGCTATGAGTCTTCTCCCCCGTGATCGAATGCCACGTGAAAATACGTATGGTAAAATTAGCTCGATGCTTTTTCTGAATTAATGACTCGTGTGCGTATAAGAAAGGGATATTGATGATTATTGTATTTTATCAGAATTGCTTATGCCCGCATTCTTTGCAACAGATCACTATTTTATTCTCTTGTTTATTTTATGCAGTATGTACAATATATACGTGGCGCAATATTAATTCTTCATCGTAATAACACATAAGAGAAAAAGAATATAAAAGTTAATACATTTTTAATTGAAAAAGTGTATTTGATAAATTATTTTATTAGGTAAATTGAAATAATGGTGCTCTTACAATAACCTTTTATCTCTCGATCATTTTATAAGAAGATGATCTTTCAGCGATTCAATTCTTTTTCTGTTAATTCCGGATAAAGTCAGCAAATCGCTCGCGCTTGCCTATGCAGCGCTTGCGATCCGTCGCGTTTCTTGCACTTGCCTCCCTCGCGGCTCAATTATGCCCGCATGCTGGACAATATGTAAGTTCGTTTATCTTTATGGGTAATCGTTTGCAATAAAGTGCGCGGAGGCACGACGTTATATGGTAATTATGAAGCGGAACGTCTATGAAATGCTCGCGCTATAAAGCGATCGCGCGATGCACCCGGCCATATTGCGCGCCGTGAATGCACGAGTGATACCTTTTGGTATAATAGATATCGACGTACTGAATATATATTCCCGGAAATATCTTGCTCAATTACTCGCTCGGTTTTATCGTTTCGGATACACCGCGCGAGCATTGATACTGTTTGTTTGAATTTCGTATGCGGAGAATATTCATGAGAACAATAATTAATTTGCTTTGCCACCGAGAATATGCATTGCGTATGCAACAATGCTGGTGTAGACAGAAAGACCCTAGTCAAAGTAAAAATTTTAGGATATAAATTGCTCTTGGATAATATTTATTTATTTTTAAAGCACCTTGCAGTTATTTTTTTACTTTTTTTTAAAACATATTTAAGAGTATTATCTTTTGATAAAATAATGAATTTTAATTGCAAAACGAGTAATTGAGCGAGATATTTCCGGGAATATATTCAGTACGTCGATATCTATTACGCGAGAGGATCAGTCATGCTTTTATGACCGGTGCACAGCGCAATCGTTTTCAATTTTAGATGGTTTATATTTGTATGATGGATGTTTAAATTTTCCTTTGAAAAATGTTTCTTCTGAAAATTTTTATACATTTTGATATTTGCACTTTTTGCATGCTTTAATATCAAGCACGAAACAAATATATCTTTTTAAATCGAAATATTGCTAATGGGAATTGATTCGAAATTTACCAACGAATTTGAATTAACTGAAATGTATCAATGTCTCAGTACGACAACAATCGATGTCATTCTGTAACTATTCCAAACTACAAGCCCTTTCTGTGCTGAAATTGCGAAATTAGCGCGCGGCCCGCGGTAGATATTCATTACATTAATAATATCGCGTGTGATTGCATTGTCGTAAATTATTATTAACTATTCGCGATCGGTCGGCCTGGCGATAAACATTTCCATATGTCCGCCCGGAATAACGTATCGCTCTATTACTGAGGACCGGTATATTTGTAGTTGCGGCGCAATTATTGCCCGCGATAAATTGCTCGCCCGTGCAATAATAGCGACGTAAGGAGTGCGTGCTGCTGCGTTTTGATACGCCGACACGCGGATTACGAGCCTTAATTGCGCGCGTAATTGCTCGCGCTGGCCATCGCGCATCTCATCCCGATTTTTCGCGTGTCGCCGTTCGCACTTATTAAGACTTTGCTAAAAATAAGGTTCAGGTAGAGAAAGGAGCTAAATACTTGTGAGAGATATGAGTGTACGAAATATTTGCGTCAATTTTTATGTCAGCCGGCAATTTTATTGTGTTGCCGAAAAATATTCTGTGGTCGCGGAAATGTGCACAGATTTGAATAATTATTGCATTGTAGATATTTTTTTGTATGTATGTAATGATGTTATTTATATAGTCTAATGCTTTATTATTAAATGCCTCTGCAATTACGCTTTAATATGTAAATTAATAGATTCACTTGCAGAATGCTACAAAATTTGTATGAGATATTGTTGTGGAGCTATATTCTCGGATAAGACTTTAATAAATACATAGATCGGAATTTTGATGTAAAGTTTCGTGTCTAATTTCATTAACTTCGGGTTGCATTCCATTAATTCATTGTAACCATATTTTCCCAAACAGAACAGCTTTCCCAAACATATCTGATGTCGTTTTTGGCATAATTATACCTGATACCATTACTATTAATGTTATATTAGAGCATTGTACTTGAACCTTGATACCGCTATTAATATTATAATATCTTTTATGACTATCTCATAATAAAGTACATTGTTATTTAATTCAAAATATCGATTTCTAAATGTTTTACAATAACGAACCTTTTTTCTTTTTGATCTATAATATTTTCTTGACGAATATCTGCGATATAGTAAATTTTTTAAAGTAAATTTTACAGACAACATACTTACATGACAACAACATACATGACAATCGTCTTTTTATAAGGCTGCGCTTAGATTTAATTACAATGTTTATAAGAGAAATATATGATCCTTACATTAAATACATTTTAATATAATTCTATCTCTAAGTACATTCTTGAATTAAAATCTGATAAATTTAGTACTTGCGACATCATTTTATGGATTTTTCTACTGTTGGAAAATTTATAGTCTTCCTTAGTACGCTTAATAACAACAATTTGTGATTTTTTAAATTTAAGTTGGTTAAAAAACGATAATATGGATATTAAAAAGATATAGATATTGAAAATGATACAACATATCTTGTATACTTATACATTTTTCCTATGTGAAAGGTGTGTTTGCTTATCTTTTATGGAAAATTGCGGACGAAAAAGAATTGTAGGTTTGCGTTGAAGGATTTACGTTAACGATTTAGGGCTGGTCCTGCGAAATTACAGCAGATCCATGGCGTCCTTATGCGATTCGCGGAGCTCGTCGCCGAGCTTTGTTATGTATTTATGTGCATATTCGCCTATTTGTCGAGAAATTCCAAGGCGTCGTGTCGGCTCTAGGGTGCTCACGATTCGCTCCGGGTCTCCCTGTTACATGCACGATCCCAGCCGCGCGAAGGCTTATTTTTGTTCCCTTCGTGTCCACATACGTGCATATGCATGTGCATTGTGCATCTCGCTCACATGATACTTATACGTGTAGAACTCCCGATGTGATACCTTATCGAAATCTATACCGAGTCTCAGACACGCTTGAGATGATCATATTTTGTAAAGATGCCGGAAAAGTATGATCATGTTATCCTCATGGATGTTTTTCCTTTCCTTGAAAATATTTTGAAAAGTAGATGCAATTTTATATGCGGTTTGAATTGGTTTATATGTATATATCGTCTGAATAAAAATACCGCCTATTTTTTTTGTTAATGCCATTTTTGGTTTTAATTGTTCTGTATCATTATTCTATAGGGTTTGAGCGAACAAGTTCTATGAGAACACAAATTAGTTTCAATGTTTATTCAAGAAGTATAGAGAGTTGTATATTTCATTTTTTGGTACAGTTTTTTGTTTCTTCAGAAAACTTCATTAGTTATCATATGGCAGTATTATTTATTTATTGACGATATACTGATAAAATATTAATTTAAAACCTTATAAAAAATATAATTGTAAAAATTAATGAGCTTAATATTGCGTATATAAAAATTACAATCGATTTATTAGTCACGCTAGATCATTTTCTAATACTCATAGATTAATAAAAGATATGTATAATATATTAATGGAGAAATGTAAATATTGCAGAAAATGAGATCTGCATTTCAGTTTCGGGAATTATTTATAGAAACCGCTGATAAATCTAGAGATTCGTAAGCAATTCCGCAATGTTCATTCGCGCAATTGCATGCCGTGCTTTTGTTTGCGGATACGTGAATCGATCTCCAGTCGGATCGCCGTATGCGGTTTAAGCCTTGACCAAGATCGACGGGAATGCCGTGGATTCGGCGCGGTATGACGATCACGTCCGTAATTAATTGTGCGCATAGTCGCGGCCGCACGTTTGCGATCCGTGCGCATTTGAGCGTAGCGCGCGAAAAATTTGTTCCGAGAACGATTTGCATACGCGGCGCGTCGACGAGTTTTTAATGAACTTTGTATCTCGTATATAGCACATTTACGCACATACGAATAAAAGTATAACGGAAAAGTTATATTAAAAGTTTTTTGAAAAAATCGCGCTTTTATTCTTAAAGAAAAGTTTCTTTCCCTTTCTTTTCGAAGAAGCATTAGCGGTGTTGCATTTTTTGATTATAAAAGAGGTTGCAGGCAACATTGTGAAAAAGCTGTAAATATTCGTCTGTAAACGTATTTATTTACAAATTTTTAGAAGCAACTCGTGAGTGGCAAAAACACTGGATTGCATGAATTAACCGTTACGCATAGAGGAGCGAATCGGGATGTCGAACTATTTACAAAGCGAATAACGTTCGATAAATCTTCGTCCTTTCATTACTATAAATTCTCGAATGTCGCGGATTTTTGCATTGAAGTCGAGTCTTTTTCGGTCGGTCAGGCTGGCTAAAGCAATAAATGTTGTATAGGCATATAAAAAATTCAGACTGCACTGTATATAATCATAATTAGCATCTTATTAGACGCTGAACGGACCCTCTTATTTACGTCTCGCTTTTAACGTATCTACCTCCGTGTGTAAACTAATATCATCTTTATATCGTATGGGATTTCTCGCGCCACGAACTTGACTTGCGACTCATTGTTTTTTTATCCGATATAAACGCAATTCGTGAATGTAATATATGAAATGTTTAAAAAATTCGTCTTGATCATGTTGCTAATGCATTATGTGTTTGCCTTAATTACGCATTTTAGGGGAGAATTGAGAAAAGAGTTTAATTAATTAATTTATTATTTTGAAATACCTATACAATATTTATGAAAATAAATTATATCTTATAATTTTTTCTTTTGGCTATATGTGGGAAAAAATGCTATAAAAATATTATTTTCATTTTTGACAACAACATTGATAATAGCACTTTCGGTATAATAGCATTCATTGAGTGAAAATAAGTATATTTTATTTTATTTTTTAATATTCCATTATATTATGTCGCAAATTTCTCTTTATAAAATTGTGTTAACAATTTTAATGTTATTTTATCTAAAGTCGTTTATAGATTGAATTTTTGATTCTGTTAGTGCGAGCGTGTCATAGGATATTGCGAGGAACCGATGAAATCCTTTTAGAATTCCGTTCGCGCTATTTGCACGGCGACGATGGAGGGTATAGAAAGAAGAAAAAGAAATAAGCAAACCGCGCTGGTTGACTCTTTTACTCATCGTGCGCGCGCGTAAGAACCGTGGACCGTTCCTGGGGTCCCGCGAGGGCCCCGGGGTCATGGCCTTGCCCGTGGCTCATCGTGAGGACCTCAGCGGGATGCCCGTGCTTTCCTTCGTATTAATAACGCGGCCGGGCCACCGCCGGCTATACATTAAGGAAAATAATCATCGTAATCGTGCGTAATACGTTCGCCGCCTGGCGATCTCGCGTGCATTTGTCCCAACAAGCTTTCGACGCGAAAAGGGACACCGTTGGGTTATTGAAACATTAACCCTTTCGGTGCCGGCATCACCAATTATGGACGGAGCCTTTCTTTATTCGTATGCAATATGCCAGCCTGTAATTTCAGAGTTCATTATAGTACCGTTGTCCCGGCTTATAAACTTGTTCTGAATTATTAATATTATTTGAATCATATTCATTCTGCAATCTTTAAGTAAAATAATAAATGAGGAAGAAACACGTGTTACAATATAATATTTGGAGGCAAGAAAGTTACTTTTGTGTTGCATCGTTTCTTATTTTAATTTTTTACATTTTACACAATTACACTCATTTCGCTTTTATATAGTTACAATTATTTGATACGTATTTACGGCAAACAGAAAAGAATATTATAATTTTATAGCATAACGCTTTCTTTTCTAAAGAAATTATGAAATGAGATAAAAACGTATTGATTATTGATATTTACAATATAAATTTTATTACTCACGATAATTGCAGTATTAATATCGATAAAAAAGTCGATATATAAGGTCGGTGCTAATTGGTTATACGGTTCCCTGAAAAATTACAATAAATCGCTGTCAATCAGGTGTTCGCAGAATGCTCTACGTGCAAACTCCGATCGCAGGATTTCCGTACTTCCGAGGCAATTTCGCAATTACACTCTGTTAATATTACTCCCGTTATCTGGTCCTCGTTGGTTCGCAACTAATGCAATTATTGAACTCGTTTCAAATGATCATTCGGCGCATTACAGGCGTATTTGGAAAAAAAGACATTACATTAACGAGCTCGTCAGAGAGTATGTACATGTAACGCGACGACGCGTCGAGAATGCGATAAATTTGCATTTTGTTCATCAGATTACGATATAGGTCTTTTTGTATGCGATTCATGGGACAAATGGACGTATATTCTCATTTAATTGATTTTACTCCACTTTTACGTAATTTAATTTATGAACCGCGCTAATCACTTAATACGTAAAAGGAACATTTTGTAAATGGAAACATTTATACTCATGTTGTTAGTCGCATTTCTACACATTTTTGTTACATATTTTTTAGTGACATCACGCTAAGCGTCTTTAATTTTTCTCCGTGTGTTTCGTCTCAGAAAAAATCGTTTAAATCTGGCGATAGGAGATAACGTTAGGTCGTGAAGAAAGAAAAAAACTTAATGGTAATAGTTTCGTATAATTACACTTATGATACTTAAGTTTATTAACAAAGGTCGGTATTATCATACTGGCGGTTACTCGAGCAATTTGCCTATGTAACTGAATCATTTAATGGAGTTACGAACTTTCTTCATCCCCTACGTCGGAACTTAGACATAAATATCGAGGAAACTTTTGCTGGAACTAAACGGCGTAAACGGCTCCCGCGGAAGTTGCAATCTAATAGTCTAATAATCTACTTATTACTCGTGGTAATAAACTAATATCGGTGTCCGCCAAGTTATGTATATCCCCCCGCGGCTTAGAAGCCATTAGATTCTTTGGGACTAGATCGAATCCAGTACCTCGGATGGGACTAGATCGAATCCATTTATTCTGTACCTCGGAGCTATATCATTGTAAATCTCGCACTTTTCTATTTCTGTATGAAGCAAAATAAATATGCTATTCTTGGTAGTTATTTAATAGACAAATTTTAAATTGTACTTAAAATCCAAAAGGAACGGATTTCAAAATAAATTTGTGTAGTTTTATATAAGTAGTAATTTAGTACTTACATGATTGCGCGAATTTAATTAGATTTTATAATAACTTATGAACACAATGATAAGTTCATTCTTTAATCACTTTAAGTCTTAAACATAATAAGTCTCTATTAATTATTTGTTGTGCAATAAATATCTCAATAATTATGATACTATTTGTGTATGTATATGTCGCAGGAATTTTGTGTAATTCGTTTTTTTGCAAAATTCCTAAGAAATCAACAAAAAACTGGGATATTGTGGAATAAATATAAATTATTAATATATATACATATATATAATTCATAAATATAAATAATAAATATTATTTACATATTATATATATATATATATATATTTTTTTTATACACATCTTTAATATTGTCTTTTTATATTTACGATCAATATTCGCTTCAGATCTTTTAAGGTTTTTTCGATGTGGCGCGAATTAATTTTTTATTTGAATCAATGGTTACAAACCTCCAACCGATTGGAATCGGTTTTTAAAACAAGCTATGCACTCGCATGATGTGTTATAAAAAACACACAAACATATTCGATGTTTTGGAGAATTATTTGTTGTTCCGCAAACATAGCGGAATATATTTTTTCTGCAGGTGTCTATTTGCTTTCTGTACCGGAAATATCTGTGTAATTCGCACTTGAGCGGCCAGGGCGAATGTTTGATATAAGCCTCTCGGCCAGGCGAAGTTAATCTTGACGACCCCCTCGAGCAACGTTCTCGAGCATGCTCGCGGTCCCCCTGTGTGTAAATGTGGTTTGTGTCTTTCGAAAACAGTGTTGGGAAATGGTCGAATATACTCCTGAATAAGCCACATTATCGTACCTTCGAGAGTTACCGATATACATGTATTTCTCTATTTTTCGTAATTACATCAATTGATGTAATTAATGTGATCGAAATTTAAGACAGTAATATATTAAATTATATGAGACAAAGAAAGTCTCAACGTGAGATTTTCAGCACACGTTTACCTAATAAATATAAAATAGCAATATTCTTAATTACAAGAACTGTTAATTGATGTGTTTCTAAAATTTATTATATATATTTTTTTAATTAATGATTTTTCCGGAAAAGGTGTAGATCGGGTCGTATCACGGGGATTGTGCAAAAAGGCTGCATTTTCGAGGAATTACCTTAGGTTTAATAAACGGAAAAAGATAAATTGAAACGCAAGGGACGGGATAGGAGGCCGAAGAGGTGAGGAAGGCGAGGAGAAAGGCGCGCACGGCCGAATAACTCTTGGCAGAACGGAAAAAGGACCGACGGGAACCGGAGCCGGCAGTTTATGCAGCCATTACCACAGGTGAACGCCGCGAGCGATACGTTGCGTTACGCTGATTTAAAAGCGCTCTTAGATTCGGTGTGCCCACCTTCGTTCTTCCTTCCAACGGCTGTAAAGGCGGTCCCTCCGTCTTCCCGCTTCACACCCGCTCTTCTACCGCTATGTAAAGCGTGCATTTATTTTTCTCTCGCGACGCGAGAAAAATATTGCAGCCAATTTTTTTCACACATTTTCAAAATATCTCTTTTTTGCTTCGAAATCAGAAAAACAATTTTGCATATATTATTATTGATGTGATAGGAGATAGTTTGCAAAAGTAATTTAACTCCGAAAATATAAATAAGGAAAAAAATTCACATTTCTATTGCTCCTCGATAAAAAGGTAAAGTACCTATACTGTGAAAAAACAACAGATGTCTGAGATACTTTATTATTCTTTCAGATTTCTTCAATTTCCTTTCTTATAGTCGAATTTTTATGATATTACCATTACTTGAGGAACTATTGTATATATCGTCACTGTTATATTTCTGATAATATGATATTTTGATGATGTTAAATGTGAAATATATTAGATTAAATTTTTTTTACCGTTGACATGTTCAATACGTAATTGCTATAATTACGCGACCTAAACCTTCCGGAAGTAAAATTTATCTCGCTGTTTCAATCTCGCGTTGTCGCATCTCTTAAAATCCATGTTCGGGAAAAGAAGTTGATATTACACGGCGGTCAGAGTCGCGCGCTTTCTTATGGATTGTCCTTATCTTCGGGATCGTGAGAGATACTGTTGGCGAAACTATTTCCCCCTTTCACCTGTCTATCCTCGGCGAATCCCTAATTGACTGCGGTCAAATCCTGAGCCGAGAGATACCGATCTCGGCCAATTCGATCGAGTGAACCCTCGCTTGCGGATTACGTTGGAGACGCGGGGACGCAGGTGGAAACAACGTTGGCGGGAGGGAGATGGATGGAGATGAAGGTAGAGCAAGCCCGTCTCCTCTAGGAGATGGATAACCGACGTCTTCGGGATATCGAGCTCCCCGAGCCTTCATAGCTCTCGAGAATCGCACTCTAAACTCCGCGTCTCGTTTATCCACTTCACTCTCCTATCGTATCGCGGAACAGAACGAAAATAATTAATCTACTGGGAAAGCAAAACGTAATATATACATTCGTAGTTTTGCTTAATATTTATATCTGAAATTTATTTTGTTCTGCAGTTTGATAATTAATGAAAGCTCTTCTTGGGAAGAAACGAGATAAAATATTCATTGTTTTGTAAATTTTCATTACGCTTATTGCCATTGGCCATTTTGAGTTTACGTCGTTATACATATACTTTTATAACGTCGTCTCGTGCATTGTTATATATTTCAAGTGTAAAGCTTGTATTAACGCCGCCATTTTCACGATGATATCCAAAATACCAGCTCTCTACCCTCGTCTTACTAAAATATCGCGCTTTTTTACGCTACTTACGAGCGGTGTAAACGCGGCCGAAAGCGCCAGCCGGCTTTATGATGAGCCACCGACTCCGCAGTTTTGAAAAATCGCCCGCCAAATGGCACTGCCTTTTGTTTAAAGCTTGGACCTTCGTCATGCTGGCACAATGGCCGCTGGATTTGCCACGAGCACTGCCGTTCTAAGCCCCGCTGGTTGTTTCTTCGCCGGTGAAACCGGCTGATATTGTTAAGCATTACGGTCATTTCGCCGAAGCTACCGTGAAAAAGCCGGAGAAAAATCGCACAATGGTGGAGTGAATCAAACTTTGTCCGATCTCTTTTCTCTTTCATAATGTTTCGTTCACCTCTTCTTAAAAATTCAACCATTCTCTACAAGGAATTTGCCTAAAAATATATAAAAATACTGGAATGTATTTTTTATTAGAAATATTAAGTGTAAATTTTATCTGCCGCGGTACTTTGCATTATTAGTTGTTGATTATCAATTTCCAACATTAAATGTTTCGATAATTAAATAAATTAAAAATAAAGTGAGATTCAGTAAGGTTGTAAGATTAAAATAACGAAATTACGTTATCTATCTAGTTTCCTTGAAGTTTAATTTGCTAAGATGCTTTAATATTTTGTGTTAAATAGTTCTAACAGTATGTTACTTTTGAAAGCTTTTCGAAGAAGGATATATCAAAAAATATGTCTCGCAAACATCGAGTACGAAATGTCTCGTAGAATAAGACTTTTTGTTGTAATTTAGTATAACCTAAGTCCCAAGTTCTTCAGTGACAACCTATTTAGTTCCTTTATAATAAAATAATGTGTTACTACAAGTGACTTTGTTAAAGCAACGTAAATTATTATATCAGTAAATATGTAACCCAATTAAGTGTGCTGTGCATGTGCTGGCTGAGAAGTATAATGACCCGCAGACCTTTGGTAACGAGTCTTCTTTAACGAAATTAATTATTTACTCGACACGTCTTTTATCATGACTATCATGAGTACCCGCATTTTAGTAAAACAGAACGACGTTATTTTTTAATACGTTAACCCTTAAATGTATGATTTCTTTTGCGGAAAAAATCTTAATAGACGTGAAAAGTGGGCAAGTATTCAAGCAAATGAGAATAAAAGAGATACATTTATTACCTTTTCATATGATAAACACATCTATATGGCATCAACAATTGTCATGTATTCGTAACTGTTGTCGTTCGGCAACAACCAAAACATACGGTTGCATAGTGTTGCTAAAAAGCAACAAGCAAAAATGTCAGAAATTGTTTTTTACTTTTTTAAATAAACGCATGCACTATGTGGACATACATACTTTATTTTAGTGTAAACAATTTCTTTTTTACAAAAACCTATCTATATTCTAAAAAATTATTGTAAATGTCAGATCTTTAGAATCTCTAACTGTCATTGGTCTAATTACATTGTACTATTTATTTTCGTTTTAAAACGCTATCTGTTTTGCAATAAATTGGTATGAAAAAACTTGAACGGAATGTAGCGATTTGATTACATGATGCATTTTACCACTAACAATATTTCGTTGCTTTTTAAATAATATAGAAGAGAAATATGTTGCCGTCCAGTAACGCGATACAGTCAAGGGTTAATTTGATTAACATCATTGTCCGTGATTCGAAATTCCGTGACGTAGAAATATTTTACAGCTGTATCTCAAGACGTCATGGTCGTATCCGCAGCAAAATTATTTATCGTTCTGTCAGTTTTATTTATATTCATCCGCGTGCTCGCAATTTCTTTGTCGATAACTGAGGATGCTTGCATCTTATCTTTTACGTCTAGACTTTCGTGGTTCTTCATTTGTGACCGATCTTCGGAATTTCCGGTCCGACAGATTCGCTATATTCGCGTGGTGTACCATACAAATGAGCTTTATTGCGTTTTATTACATCTACGAGAGGTCGAATACGCGGAATATAAGCAAAAATATCAATTTTTCTCGAACTCAATTTAAAGGTTCGGTTTCTTTTTCTTTCGTTCTCTTTCCATCCTTTTCCATTCCACTTTCTCTGCTTCTCTCTTCTGGCTCGCTCGCAGTATCCTCTGCTATTTGTATTCGTGCCCACTGTACTTGTATCTAATATAAGAGAACATATTGGATTCCGGGTACGGTGATGTCGTCCAATACCTGTTCTTTATTGGATGTAAGTGCAACGAGCGTAAATAATCTCTTGTGCTCATTTTATTACTCCGCCTACGATACTGCTTTTACTGCGCATTGTTTGTACGCTTTTATAAGTTAAACAAGACACATATTCACCGGGACAAGTCTCGCCTATTTAATCGGATTCTATTTTTGCTGGTAACTACGAGTTATTCTGAACAGTCTGAACTCATTTCTGTGTTGAATTACAATATTACATCAGATCCGGAATTAGTATTATTAACGATACAATATGAAGTCATCTACATGCAGAGATTTATATTAGCAGAATAAAACATAGAAACGCTTGTGCATTTTTAAAAATAATTAGTTTTAATAATTACAAAGATAATTACTTTATAATTACTTAATAATTACTTAAACATTTATATATGCGAGATTGCATACTTAAAAAAAATAATGCAAGAAGTTTTTTCTATTCTAACTTTTAAGATTTTGTATATGTACAGGGTGTCTGGTAATAAGTGTAATACATATAACAGCGTTTACGTTTCTACGCGCGCGGCGACGCATTGAGAGGAATATTGTCATAATCGGAAAACAGAACTTTTAACTCGTTCTACCTATACCCTTTACGGGTGTTACATATATTATCAGATACTCGATAGTCGATAGATATATGTTTCTAGACAGAGAGAAATAAATATTTTATTTATAAGTGTCACACTATTGTTTACTTCATATTTAAAATTGAATTTGAAAAGCGAGATTTCTAAAAGCAGAATTCTGCAAAAGATTCATAAAATAATTTTGTAGCAAAAAATGAAACTCATAAAAGTTCTTTCCAGATTAAAGAAAACGTGTCTTTAACCCTTAAATGCCCCGTGGGGTCCAGCGGACCCCAGATTCTTTAGAATGAAATGTTTTCAAATGTTCTTGCTAAAAATGGAGCTCATGCTCCCATTGATGATAGTTGAGTGATTGACCTACCCGTTTGTACACTTAGCAGTACTCAGTTTACTTAATTTTTTATACTATGTTGAAATTGAAATTTTAACAATATAAGCATTTTATTCTCTTTTCTAAGTCTTGAACAACATTGAAAAAAATTTTCATAACTAAAGATCAAACAATCAATGAGTAAGGAGACATTTTTCATGCTGGGGTCTTTTAGACCCTTCATATGTCATTTACGATATTCTTGAGAAGTGTGGCATTTAAGGGTTAAATATTAAACATTTCGATTGAAGGAATATTCATGACTAAAAATGACATTTTATGGCAATTATTCGAGAAATATTTATTCGTATTCGTCGCGTTAAGATTTTCTTCTGTCCGTTCAGGATCGCGTCGCTCATTTTTCGCATGTCACAAATATTTTATAGTGCGATCATAAATACGACGTGATATATCGACTGACCGATAGTATATTAAAATTCTCTGGGACCGCGTCGGCGTGGTAAAAATACCGACATAAAACGGGCACGGCTTAATTAAATGTGTTCAAGTAAGTTTTTGCCGCATATTATTCTGCTCTTTTATTATCAACATATTTGGCTGTATAGCAGTATTACATATAAAATCCAAAACTATAAACAGATGTCACAAGTTTACTGGCAAAAAATAATGTTATCTCAACAAAACAGTGTTTAACGTATTAAAAAATTTTTTTTATTATTGTCGATAACTATGTAACAAAATCTTCTTCTGTGTTTTATTTTCGAATGGACTTGACCAAAGTTTTAATTGGAGAGTGAGTTGTAAACATATTTAAAGTTAAAAATGGGGACTACGCGCGTCCACAATTTATGTACATAATTATATAGGAAATCTATTCGCATTTATATACATATGTGGAAATATATAAGTTAAACCTTTTTGTGGGACATAAAATGGAGAACAGAAAAATGGTTTTAGAAAACTCTAGCAAGAGGTAAGCTCTCTTACGATAATTTTTTGATCGTTCAGATTCGGAGGAAATATTTAATATCGAGGATCATATTCGTACGAGCGAAGCGGTTCCTCGTCGCGCTTTTAATTCTTTCTCGCTGTACGTTCTTCTCGTCGTTCTATCATTGTTAATCTCTCGCTCTTTCTTTCTCTTCTTCTTTTTTGTCGCGATATTGGTAGTCAGTCGAGTGTGTATGTTAGATCATATGAAATTCCGCACCGCTCCGTTTCCACAGTAATAGAGTATTTCTATACGGCGGAATTTAATTCGGGCCTCGGAGGTTGAATGCTGGCGGGCGTCTCGGCAGCGTCTCGCGGATGAAAAGTTCGCTACGCCATCATAAATTCGGCCGTGAGGAACGTCGCGTTTATCCGAACAATGGAGGTCGCGCGAATCCCGGAAAATCAGCACCGAAATTTGCGGGTGCGCATAACGGAGAATAGTAAATAGATAAAAAAATAACTTCGCCTGTCGTTCACCCTACTGCGAATAATTGCGTCACGAAAAATCTCAGCAAAAGGCTCCTGTGCTTTGAACTGCTAGGTCGATAATAATATTTTTAGCAGCGATTTGTTGCTTAAAATTATACGTACTAAAATTATTAAGAACTATAAGGAACGTGAATGCTTCAGTAAGGATTACAATTATAGAATTCGAGATAAACTGTTATTTTTCGATTATTCTAACAAAAACAATTAGCACAATGACGAGAGTTCAACTAACGTTTATGGTTTTTAGACCTATGAAAGGTCGAAGACAAATGTTTCTGAAATCGATTGAGTTAGCTAGAACCGACGAATGTACGACCTACGAATTACGAACTGGAATTACAAACGACATGGTCGTTTTCGGACGGCGGGGGTTGCAAATAAGTCGAGGGGCGAACCGGAACGAAAAATAGAGTCATATTTCTGGAGACAGCTGCGCTGGCGCGCCGTCTCCGCGGAGATTCTAATAAGAACCGCATAAAGCTTAGAAATTAATGTCTTCCACCTGTCTCGCTCCCTTCTCTGGCTGGGTTGTCGTGCCGCGGTATCCGATGAAGTTCCTTGCACCTTCTCCCGTTCTTTTTGCCCCTAGGGAATGGGTTCTAGACCGACGTAATCGGTCATTGATTTGTGGTAAGGGAGAATAACGCGCTGGCCAAACTCTCTTTTATGGTATTAAATTCAGTCAACACTTTCTTTTTCGCAAACGATGGTTTTTTCTTCAATCTCGCTTTCTGTGTTTGACTTCTATATAACTTACTTATATATTCGCACAACAATACTTTTGTTATATTTTTTATTATTTATTTACGAAGATATGGCGAGATAAATTTATAGCTTGCACGCTTCGTTTCAATTGTTTCATGGGTCAATTATGCAAAATAAACGCATCGATATATAACTATTCTTAAGATGAAATAATAAGTAAAAAATGCAATAATTTATATAATTGTCGTTGCATTCGATATCGACTTTACGTGTGATTTCACTCTCAAAAACTGTTTAATCTCTTTTTGATCATAATGAAAAACTAGTAATTAGCTAAGAGTGTTGCAAATTTTTTATGCAGATGATTAATTTACTCTCAAGGCTGGTGTAAGAGCAATGTTAACAATTATCCTTATGATAAACGTCACAATACAAAGCTTTGGTCCATGAAACGAGTCTGCAGGCTTTCGCTTTGCGCTTTGTCGTCTTTCCCAACTTGTTATCTATAACAAGGTAGACTCATAAAGGCAAAGCGCAAAATGCAAGATGGAAAGCTGCAAAGTAGCTTCACGAAATAATTCACAACTCGGCGCGGTCGCCACCTCGAGTGCAACCGCGTTAATTTTGAATCGTTATCTTCTCGCGGCTAAGTTTCGAACAACGGCACCTAACATTTTCTCAATTTATTATTAAAATTGCGAGAATATAAAGCGACAAGGCGCAAGGGCGAAAACCGCGCAAACAATAATAGAAACAAAATAATCAAGATACAAAAAATAAAAAGATCAGCATGCATTAAATCGTAGATTGGGAAATAGAGAGGCGAGTTTCTAATGTATGTAACTCTCTAATTTATTTTGCTCTTTTCTCGTGTTTCTACGGTGTTTCTATGCTTTCGCTTTTTGCAGGATATTCATTTTTGTATAAGCATATTCGCTTTAATGCGCATCCTTGTATCTGCCTTTTTCGTTATAAGAGCCAAATGTGTGTTATATAGTAGTTGGTCGCATTGTATAGGATGTATAGGAACATGTGATATATGTGCGGCGATGCTAGCAGATCGAGGATAGAAGGAGGAGGAGGAGAAGGGATACTGACATGATCAATAAAAAAAAACGTACGAGCGGGATCATATACATTTTTAAGGGCACTAACCTTGTCAATGATCCATACTAGGACTTACTGCTCAGACTGCGTGTTTTATGGCAGCTTTCGCGTACCTCGAAGGGATTTTCCGATTTCGTGGCACCATTAGGTCACTGGGTTATGCGCCACGATATTCTCGGTGCATCATCTCTCTGATCTCAGTCTGGCGCAATTTATGTTTAAACTTTATCGAGCAACCACGAACTTATTTAATTTAACTTAATATCACGAGTCTTACTTGTATCGGCTTATGCTTTGATTTATATTGGTTTATTAAACATACTAATAATATTTTTATGTTTCTTACGTTTTCAAATCGCACTGGGGGAATGCAGTAATCGAAAATAATGTCCTTATCGTTAATTTATTTGTAACAAATTACAAGAAGGAAAATAAATAGAATATTATTATTATTTGTTGCGTCAAGATATTAATCATTATATTGTTGATCATAGACTAGATTAATTTCGTTTAAACACTGAACAGTAATTATTATTGTAAAAAGTTGTGTCAGAAAGATAGAATATCCCTTGCTTTATCCGTTCCGTTTGAAATCGTCGAACGGCCGATGTCAATCAGGAGTGTTTAAAAAAGAGAGAGGAACGTCTCCATTTGAACGGCATTTAAATGTAATGGGCGCGATGCGTCAAACGGGCCCGACAGCTTAAGAGCAGATCAGACTCAGATTTATGACACCGCGATGCGAAATGAACGATAAATTTTAATTCGTTCGCGAGCGCCCGCTGGAATCGCCGTGCGAATCCGGATCAATTGCAGTTGCCGTTGCAACAGTGAATAAACGCGAAACGTTGCGGAATAATTTAAGACGCCGACGTAAATAAAGTTCATCGGAAAATTTCGCGCGCGATTTATCGTTATTCGTGATGTATACCGCTCGAGTTAGCGCTGATTTATGGTTTCGTATTTCAATAAATAGATACGCGATGATAAATCAATATTTTATAGGAGGTCCATCGAAAGAAGAGAAAGCGAATAACAATCGTGTGGTCAAATTAAATCATATCACTTAGAAATTATCGGTTTAATTACGAGATTATGTGAAATAATTTAGAGGCTATTGCAGGAGTTAATTATAATTATCTGCGCTTTATACAGCTTTATTATACAGAGCGTAACATAATATTTTACACAAATCTAATGAGATCGCAAAATTACAAATTACTGCAGAAATACATTTGCACGGAATTATCTACATATTTTTTTCCGCGATGTTTTTACGAAAATTAGTCTCCACATCGGCGAGCGGTACATCAAATTCAATTATGCCGATAAATCCGTCGCATTCCCGGCATAATTAGCCGTGCCAAAGTTCTTGTAGTAATTACGGGCGAGTGCGCCACTCCGGTTGTTACATTAACCCCGGTGGCACATCGACTCGGAACACTACACGAGGAAACACGCGTAATATCGTGCAGTCCGTATCGTAATACCGCGACGAGATATCGATCGTCGCCGCGTCCACGCAAACGAACGAGCGAACAATCGCGATGCGCGAATTTTCTCCGAAATCCGCATCGCGCAGGATTTCATCGCAGAAGTACCCGATATTGTTCGGGATTGCGTGGTCAAATTTAATTACCAGTTTCGTAAATTCGCGCGCCCATCCACCGGCCAATTAATCGGATTTATGGCGAACGGCAAACCTGAAGGTTTTCGACGGGATTTAGCCTTGTTTCGACGTGTACTGCTCTTTTTCCCGGTATACGAGAAAATCTTCATTCTCTTGAATATTTTCAAAACAAATCTCCATCCGCGCCCTAGTTAAAGAGTTTTACAGAGTTTAACTCAATTAATAACTTCTATATTCGAGTTTTCGAGAGAGGTCATTTTTGTCGTTTTTTTCTCGTACTGTTGTTTAATCGTTACTTGTAGAGTTTTATTTTTTAGCAACTTTGTCACGCACCTTTGTACAGTATATAATGCGTAAGATTTTGTTTGGAAGCTATTTTCCTTGTATGTACGGCTTAATGGTAAGTGGACTTTGGCTGGGAACGTTGTTCTAATTTTAAATTGATTCGGAATTGCTTCTGTGTGTTGCGTGAAGTTAAATGGCTTTCTGCGAGTGGACAGTAGAGCTTGTGTCGAGTTAGGTACGGTGTGAGCTTTCACGTCACACATGGAGCTGCTGACGGTGCATGCAATTGATATCGTGAGAAATAGGTATGTTTTTCTCCACTTTATGAAAGTCTTTTTATGATTGGTCTACCAAAGTTAGAATTCAAGAAATATTCTTGGAAAATAATATTCTGCGAATCTATTCTAGAAATCTGTGCCGACCTCGAAGCACGTTCGACTTGTACATCACATTTTTGACTTCAAGAAAGTAACTTGAAATAACATGAGCGTTGCGCTTATAGCACTAATTTCCAATGACGGGTAAGAAGATGGTATAAAGAAAAGACTAGAAAAATAAAAAATTGGATCGAATTGTGTTAAACATATTAATTTACAGAATAAAATGGAAGCTGCGAGATTTAATAATTTTTAGCAGCGGTAATTATATTGTGCGTTTGCATGTCTAAAATTAATATAGCATTAACGTTAATTTGTTACATTTAAAATATTATTTAATCTATAATAATTAAGATAAGCTTGATTTTCTTCGTAAAATCCAAACATTTTTCAATACCTCATACTTGAATATGAAGATGCAACGTAGAAAAGGCGAAGTGTTAATCTCTATTGTTATATAGTGTATCACAGTCGGTGCGTCAGTTCCAGGCAAGATTGACGGCAAAACGACGTCGTACGCGATTGTGGAAATAGTTGTTCCGTTGTTAATAGATTATGCTGATCCGCAGCAGTAAATCCTGGATGTTAACGCGACGTAACCTTAATCGCCGTTCCCTCAGGCTAGGCATGGTACTTCCTGTGCTTTCGACGCTCGTTTACGATCTTTGCCGTTATTTTATTTGCCAGAAAGTTAAAGTGTAACGGAACACATTATAATTATTAATTCATTAATCTTGTTCTCTGTTCTTTAATGAATACCTTCTCCTTTTTATCTTTCTTTTTATCTTCATTGATTAAAGACAATGACAAACGTGTTTTGAGGATTCTCTTATAACAAAATTTAATTTTTGTATTAATAAGTAGAATTATATGTATATATTAATAGATATTCATAATTATGTTCAAGGACAATTAAGGATTTTATTTTATCTTGACATTTTCAAGTTGAGTTTAGGTACAAAATTACTTTCACAAAATGGAGTTAGATATTAATCGCTCGGAATCGCAATAGATGAAATAAGTAGCACAATAATTCTAGGTCATCTGTAAACCTCTGTCACGATGTATTTCAATAATTTTTACGAGACTTTTGTCTACAGTATCTTCTTTCTTATATGACATCGCGAATAACGATGTGCGATCGCTGAATTTAATGGACATGTCATATAGTGGTTGTCTTTCGACGGTGTCTCACGCTGCATCCTTCTCCTCGGATTATTCTCGATACCCGTCGTTTTATAGCGTTGTAAAGCCTCATACCTTGACATGCTTTATATCAATCTCACGATCATATTTCAAACGCGCGAACAAGACGCTTCATGCTCGCTCATCGCGATATATGGACGCGAATCCAATTCTCTTCTCGCGAACTCGATTGCTAAACTTATCTCTCTAGCTTTCCAATTACTATATTTAAAAACAAATAATGCAATTGTTATAAAGAATAATTCGAGGAATAATTACACTATTTAATTTTTAAATAATGATAAATGATTATGAATTGTTTTAAATGTTAGGTTCTTTGATGATTTTGAAGTTGATTTTTAATTTTAAAGTTTAGCTTTAATTGCCGGAATTTAATTATTTGTTATTTTTAATATATTTTTAATATTCGACATTGATAAGGACCAATATCAGTAACATGTCTCCACATTCTAAGAAATTTCAATTTGTAATTATTGAGATTATATTAAAAACATAACATTTAATTTGATTTATCTTTAGTAACCGTAACTTATGGTTAGAAAAATTTTTCGAGAAATTCTGGAATGTTTAAAGTATAACACACAAGTCGATTTCTTCGCGTTTGATCGAACTAGCACTTTTCTCATTTTCAAGTCACTCCAGGTTTTTTTTTACAATTGCGGAATCCAATATCGGAGGTCTTCCTGCTCTAACGTTCTTTTTACTGTTGCTCTCTCGACGGTGTTGCGCATCGTCCACGTTTTTCGGTTCAGAACATGTTCGATCCCTACGCGTGCGTTGGTTCATAATTTCTGAAAAGTTTATAACTTCCAAGAAGGTGGCAACGCGGTAAACGTCAGCACGCGAACTTCGCGTTGTTAATATAAGGTAGATGTGCGTTTACGATCGCTACCGACTCGGGCATCCCGTCTCATCCGGTAGACGACGCTCAATCTCGCTGCAATTTCGTAGTATGACTTCATCCACCCTCTAAGATATCACGAGATGAGAATCACAGGTTTGTCTTGCACTTTATTTATATATTTTTTTTGTATACTTCTCCATATACCTCTCTTCGTTAGACCAATTTGAGAATCTTAATTTGTGTGCGTGATACATTGTCAATAATTTATCTCGTTTTTGCAATATAGTTAATCACCAAATAAAAATATGAGAAAATAGAAAACTTGATCAAAACTACCTTGAAAAGGATCTCTATACATATTTTTATTCTTTATTGCAGCAATCTAGAAAGTTAAATAATGAAAGCTGGACTTTTAATAAGTTGGATGTTATGAAAACAGAGATTCTTTCTTGAAAGAAAATTTTCAATTACGCGTGTCAACTTATGTAATTATACAGAATTTTTTCACTTATTTAAAAAGTTTGTGCTAATAGATATATTTATACAATTTAACAAAGAAGTAATTTACTATCATATTTTAACTTAACAGATATTGAAACATTTTATTCGTAGAATTACGTCCGTTTTAATTTATTACAATTTATTGCAATTTATTACAATTTGTAATACCTACAATTACTGGATATTTACAATATTTGATCGTTTATCTATGAAAAATGGTATGATCAAGAGATTATAAATAAATAGACAATCAATCATCCGTAAAGACTTTTCTCTAAAGTAAAAAAAGAAAAATCCCGCTGTGCTATAATGTCGTACAATGCCAGTAGTGCGATTCTATAACTCGTTATGCGTCGTTATGTGCTCATAACGACAGTTGCGCGCATAGGCCAGTCAAATTAGACATTCTGGTATGAAAGTGATGCGAACTTTTTTATTCCTTTTTAGGCGTATTGGGGGTGTTTAGAAAAGCTTATTTTTGAGTTGTCGTATCATGAGACTCAGCTACAAAATGAGAAGTTAGTCATTCATTCTTTATCAACATTCGCCGAGTTATTGCGAAAAAACGAAAATTTTGGTTCCACCGAAAAATAAAATTTTCGCGGTTTTTTGCATTTATCTCGTTTCGATTAATAGATAGCACTTTTTCGCTCCTGAGAAAGTTGTAGGGCTTGAAAAAACGAAGAAAATGAGCAGTGACTCGTTCCAATTCGTCAAAAATTGGTTCCTCCTCCCCCCCCTCAAAAAGCTCTAGGTCTCATGATACAACTCAAAAATAAGCTTTTCTAAACCCCCCAACACGCCTAAAAAGGAATAAAAAAGTTCGCATCACTTTCATACCAGAAGCCTTTTTTTGGTCTAATTTGACTGGCCTAGCAGGTTTTTTCTCATATACCATAGTATACCTGCGCAACGACAACATAACGATACCGACACTGTCGTTAAGAGTTACAGAATAGGGGTACGGGACATATTTTAGCAATATAATTAACACATTTTTTTATATCTCGGGTAGTTTGAGGTTTTGTTTTTATTCGAAGATATAATTATACTCAAAATTATAATCTCCATCGCATGTTATACACGCTTATTTATACGATAGTATTGCAATTTATATAAAAAATCTTTCTATTCAATGAAATAATCATAAATGTGACAATCATCTTATCTTGCTGCAGATAAATTGTGTTCTGTTATTTGGAACGAATCAACATTATCTTGTCATATTTACATACAGTTAGTAAATGCAAATCCAAGTTATTATTACGTTGCACGTAATGCATCTTTCTTCTTAATATCTATTATTTTTTGTTACTTGGGTATTTTAATGAAATTAGTAGGTAAGAACATAGCATACTTAGGAGATACGCGGACATAACACCTCTGCACTCCTTTAATAAGCTTGATTGCATTGTACTATTAGTATAGTTCTCTGCCCTTTTACTTAACAAGACACGTCCGTATATGCATTTGCCTTTACTTGTTAATTTTCCACACTTTTTTAACGTCCTGCACACGTAGAATTTTAACGAGAAAACTTATTAAATGTTAAAGAATTTTATTATTAACTTTTTATATACGATTATGCCTTGAAACGTGTAATGTGAGAGGAAAACACGATGAATATCTTCGCCAAAATTTTATCGAGAGTAATATTATCGCTGAATTTTCGCGCGAAAAAATGCCGCTATAAATTCGACTAACCAACCGCAGGTGATCGTTGACTTTTACTTTACGATTGCTATAATAAAAACGTCTCGATGAGAGGACTGTCGTTGGGCATACTGGGTCTTTTCTCTCTCTCCCCTATCCCCTTGTCTCTCCCTTTCTCTTTCTACGGTCACGCTTTTCAGCACACTTTTATTGTCTTAACGTTTTTTTCGGATGCCATGCACGCCGGTGTATGCAAAACGCGTGTGATAAAAAGAAGCGAAATATCCGAACGGCAGCTGATGCTTGCAGTCGTGTAGACTAGGCGTTGTTTTACGTGCGCATCCCAAGATCGATCGGGGAACAGTATTCTTTAAAATTTCAGGAGCTACGATGATAACATTAACACGGTAGTTAATCTTTTAAATAAATATTTTAATCGAAGTTTAAAACGTGATCTATGTCTACGTGAGAGAGAAATCTAGGAATATATTCTATTTTTGAAAAAGGAGTATTTCACATTCTAGCATGATCCTCTTTTTAAAAATTTAATATTATTTTGAAGATATATTCCTCTCTGAGGGGAATATATCTTCAAAATAATATTTAAAAAAAAATAAAATACAAACTAGAGTATTTTTATTAACTGATGGGCGACAATTCGTGGGAGAAGGTTGACGTTACTAATATATATTACAAGAATAGTGACGAAATGTTTTTTACACGGCGGAGTTGTAAACTTAATGAACTTAATAATGAACATAATACGCTTTATAATCTATATCTCACGCTACGTATATTATTCTTTACATGTTTTATATATACTCTATAATTCTCCGTGAAACATTAAAGGAGTGCTGTAATTATGTCTGGCAAAAAAATAACGATTGCTTCTCCGCGTGCGACGGACTCGGCACTTCTTTAACGACGACGACGTCTCTGACTCTGTAACGAAAGATAACGTTACTATATATATCCCGGAAAATCTTCGTCCGCGACGGATCGCTCGCGGATAAAAGCGCGAATCTCGCGGCAGCGACAGCAGCGGAGATGCGCGTTTAAGCTCGTAAAAAGCAACATCGCGTATTCGCAATTGCATATCTGTGTGCGACATTTCGCGCCGCGCCACAGTATTTCGTTAGAAAATAACTCTCCGTTTCGCGTAGACAGTGATAATCATAAAACCCAACATTTAAATTTTTTCCTTAACTCAGTCAGAAGTGAAATATCTATCCTGAGAGGACGGGAGACATACGGAAACGTTGATAGAAAGAGAACGAATGGGGATTTGTAAATGTCCGAGATGAATAAGTAATGATGAATATGGAGTTAATACGCGACAGAATATTGATAAATATAAATATTAATAGAATTTTGAAGATAATTTAGATTAATATATTGGATAAGCATTCCTGCTTTTGATATGCACATATTTATACTTTTTTCCGGTTTTTTGAACGTATAAATTTATGAAGCTACAGGATTAATAAAAACATTTATTTATATCATTTGTGAATTATATTACGTAGTGAAGTTTAAACCTGCTAAAAATAGCAATGCATAATGTAGCAACAAACGACGATATATTCGTGAAAGAACATTTACATCAGATTGCTACTATATATTTATTTCGCTTTTAAATAAAAATTTTAAATTAAATGAATCAGTTTTTTTATGTAAATGCAAGATATGAAATGAATGATCACAGTATTATTCTGACTCAATCCGCGTAATTTCTATAATTAATATATATACTTTATTCATTAATACATGTGTTTGTGTATTACTATGTATTAAAATATTTCTATTTGTGCCTTGTCTGTTTATTCTTACTTTTATTTCCGGAAGAAGTGGAAGAGAAATATTATTTATATATGTATATATATAGAATAGATAAAATTGGAAATTCGCTGAACGAATCGCCGACGAAACGATAGCCGCACAAAATAAAGCCGCATACACCAGAGGCGCATCCTCCTCCATTTGGGAGGATTAGAACGTGGCGTTGCATTGTCGCCATGAATATCTCTCCCGGTCTTTTTTTGCCAAGCTACGACTTCATAAACGTTCTCATAAATTTTCCGTCGACTGCCACGTCTATACCTGTGTGCACGCGCGCGTTTGGTATCGCCGCCGTAAAATCCGCCGAACTATTTTCCTGAGAGCGGTTATGTGTTATCCGGCAGATTGTCTGCAACGGACGTAGGCAACGAATAAAAATGCATCGCCTACCGATATCGAAAAATCGTTAGGAGGAATAACCGCAGAGATATACGCGGGGATATCCCGGCGCGTGTAAGCGTACCGCCCGCCCGCTCTCGATATGCTTTCCGCCATCGTTTCAATTATTCTTCGTTATTGTCCCGTTCCGCAAAACCATGGCCGCTTTACGAATTCATAGAAATAAACGTTACCGAGATATATAGACCGTAATATGCTGATCTAATAAGATGTTTCACGAATATTCCATTAATCGGACACGCTCGATTTATAATAGAAATATAAATAAAAGTTGGCGTCAACAGTCAAAATAGAATTATATACAATAAAACGTGTTCTGCAATATATTGTAATAGTGAAATTATTCTATAAATGCTTGTACATTTAATAAATTAAAAAAATAATTAATTTAATTTATTTGCTAATTAAATCTTTCTTGTTTTCACAAATAATTATTAATATAATAGCATAAACTATTTAAAATATATAATACAAGACATGATAATTTTAGATAAAAAACAACGAAGGTGTGTGAATTATAATGAAATAAACATTTTCAATATACAATATAATAAATTTACTTATTGGTTTGGTATATAATACTTTTACATTGGCAATATAATCGAACTAGTAAAACAATTTAGAGCATCGGCGATTCTCTTATTCGTTCGCTCGACCACTATCGGCCCGCGTCTCTTCCCCCCTTGCGTTAATAATAATAATGGCGACGTCGCTCTCCCTGACACTTCACGCCGGTTGTCACGTTAAATTCAGCGTCAGCTTCGTCACGGCGTTAAACTTGTCGTGCGATTTAAGGATTCAGAACCGCCGGGCTCGAAATCAGGAACCCTGCTCGACGACGAATC